>NW_027466548.1:625000-670000 GCF_050575085.1 Anarhichas minor | reverse complement strand
ACGACCAGCAGGTGTTCATCCAGAGAGTCGTACCGGACACGGATAAGCTCTACGTGAGGCTGTCGTCCAACGGGAAGAGGTGAGTGTGTGTGTGTTGATGATAAGGCTGGCAGGAGAGAACAGATGAGTTGAACCATGTGTGTGTGTGTCAGGGTGTGCGAGGTGCGCTCGGTGGACACCACCTCCATCACGGCCTTCATGGTCCACGAGTGCGAGGGTTCGAGTCGCATCGGCTCTCGGCCTCGTCGCTACCTCTTCAGTGGCCACGGCAACGGCAGCATCCAGATGTGGGACCTGACGACCGCCATGGAGATCGCCGGCAAGGTTGACATCAGAGGTCAGAATCTTCAACAAACTTTATTGTTCCCCCTTCAGAGGACGGCAGCGTTAGCGCTCCCGTTACAAAACAGCCGTGTGATTCTTTTCGCATGTTAACGGCTGCGAGCTCTGTGATTGGTCGGAGGAGTGACGGGGCGCTCTCATTGGTTTGTTTCGCAGCGCTGGGCGGGCCAACGGAGGAGGAGCTGCTGGAGCTGCTGGACCAGTGCGACCTGGCTCTGACCAGAACACCTGACAGCACACCGAGAGCCTCCACCTGCAGGTAACCGCCTGCACATGCGTTGGTCATGCTTCTGTTGTTGTTGTTGTTGTTGTAGATGAGTCATGTGACTTCCTGTCCCCCTTCTAGTCTTCACTCTCAGCTCACGGACGTCTTCAGGATGGAACGCCTCCACTCTGCAGCTGGAGCACGAGGAGGCGGAGCTTCGGGTTCGTCGGCCTCGTTGTGCGGCAGCCTCCCCCGGCAGGCTCCGCCCCCCGCTCCCCTCACCAAACCTCCTGTCCGAGACTCCGCCCTCAGCGGGCCGCAGACCCTCAACATCCCTGCCTACGCCCACAACTCCGCCTCCGGCCACAACAACCAGACCGCCAGCCCCCGTCCCCCCAGACACCTGGACCGGGACAAAGAGTGGGGGTCTGTGCGCAGGGGGAGCTTCGTGGAGCGCTGCCAGGAGCTCGCTAAGGGTTCAGAGGCGGCGGGCTCTGGGTTCGGGGTCCCGGTGGGTTCGGAGGGCAGCAGGCGGAGCTTAGCGGTGTGCACCGAGCTAGAGGCCAGGTTTGGCTTCAGGACCCCCACCACCTTCTCCGTGTCACCCGGTACACGCCACTCCCCGGGAACACCTTCGTCCATGTCGTTGTCGTCGTCGCCTCTGACCTCGTCTCTGTCGCACCGCAGGACCACGCCTACTCCCCCAACAAGCCCCGCCCCCGCAGCCATGAGCCCGTCGCGGTCCAGTGTGCCTGCCTCACCTCGCCGCGTTGCCGCGACGTCTCCTGACGACGACCCGGCTTCCCCCGAGAGCCCGGCAAGTCCGGACAGCCCCGCCACCGGACCGCCTACCAGCCCCAAACCACACATGAACGAGACCAGCTTCTGATTGGCTCTTCAGACCGAGACTCTGCTTCTGATTGGCTCTTCAGACCGAGACTCTGCTTCTGATTGGCTCTTCAGACCGAGACTCTGCAGACAGACTCTCCACTGTTTTATTAAAGCTGCATTGCTTAATATTCTCAGTCAATAAATCGAATGACTCGGTGATGTCAAAGGGCTCTGTTGTAGTTCTAACAGCGTATGTTAGCTGTAGCCAGCTAAGCTAATGCTAACACTGAAAATGAGGCTAACTGGTCCCAGTTGTACTGGAAGTTACATCGTAGATGTACTCAGTGAACACAAAAGTAATTTAAATGATGATGCTATATTTATACTTTAATGTTTGTGTTTTCAAACGTTTCACTTTATTTTATGAGAAACTTAATCTGAAGATGAGGAATAAAAACCGTTAATAACAACGTTATCTATAATTAAGTTTGCAATTCTATAGAACTAAAGTACATTTACTCAAGTACTGTTCCTGAGTACAATTTCCAGGTACTTGTACTTTACTGTCATTTTCTGCTACTTTCCACTTCTCAACAGCTCAGAAGTACATATTGTACTTTTTACAGTTTTAGTTACTTTACAGATTCAGATTATTAATCAACTAATGATTGATGTACTATTACAGATTAAACTACCAGCAGTATATAAATGAATATGATAATATAATATATATTATTCTGCAGAAGTAGTAGCTATTGATGCTAATAGTTATACTTGTAACAGTATTTCTACACTGTGGTATTAGTACTTTAACTGAAGTAAAAGATCAGAGTACTTCCTCCACGGCAGCGAGTCACAGCTGATAGATACATCTGGTGGAGAAGCTTTGATGACTGTGTGATGTAGAGGAGGAGACCAAACCGGAGCTGAAGGAGGAGTGCTTCAGTGAAGCTTTCGTTAACTTTATCTTTGTTTCTGTAGCTTTTTGAACCGACAGGAACGTTTTCTAACCTTTTGTATCTTCAGTCTGAACAATCTTTTATAAAAAAAAACACAAAAGTTTGTATCAACGTTTTATTTATTTGTGTTATTTGTTGATGACTGTAAAGTCACTCTGTGATGAACAGAAAAACATGTCTTCTTCAGTCCGTTCACTTCTTTACAGAGCCGAACCTGAACGCACCGCCGTCACAGCCAATCAGCTCTGAGATCTGATGACAGCAACTCTTTATTTTTCAGACTCCATATTTTATGATTATTTGTAGGAAATATCTTTGTTTTATTAAACTCATTACAGGCAAAACATTATACAACAAATATATCAACTAATACATTATGTATTATTAATATTAAACTACCAGCGGTCATTCAAGTGATGAACACATTAATGTATCTAAAATATAATGTATATTATTCTGCATAATACTTTTGTACTAACCAGTAACATATACACAATATTTACACGTCTGAACAAATCTCACAATTGTTACCTGTATTATAACATCAACATTATTAAAATAGACCTTGTAGTTACAGATTTACAGTATTTTTAGTATGGGGATGCAGAGGCCTAAAAATAGGGCTAGGGTTAACAGAAACAATAATCATATTCTGGGTTATTTAATAATGACGTCACAATCTGAATTTCAAAACGTACAGACGCAAATAATTCATCAATAAAACGATCGCATTCCGCCGGTAGAAATGGATCCTGTGCTTATAAACAGAACACAGGACACAGTTTGTTAACAGACTACAGAGAGAAACACCTCTACAGTGGTGATAACTGTGTCTTTATTAGTTATTAGTGTTATTAGTTACTGTTATTAAGTACAGTGATCATGTGAACACACACTAACTTATCTAAAGTCTCTCCAGCTGTTAAAGCCGACTGACAGCTGATCAGCTGTGATCATCAGAAACAGAGGAAAGGCCATCTCATCTCTCTTTAAACAGATTCTGCGCGCGCCTGGTTTATGTCGAACGAGCCTATCAGCTTGTGTCTCAATTCAGGGGCTACATCCTTCGGAGGCTGCATTCGTAGACCGGTTGCGTCACAGCGCTGCGACTAGTGCTGTCCCATTTTGCATTTCTGTTGAAGAGTCCTTCAATGCAGCCGACGAATGCAGCCTTCTGGTCCCAGATTTGGAGGACACATCTGATGTATGCTTCGCGGCCCAGCATATCCCAAGATGCATTGCGTGCCGGTGCGCTATTACCGGCAGCTCGGCTGCCTGCATCCGACCGTAGTAAGCCTTGTAAAGTAACTTTTAATAACTTCACTTTCAAACCTCAGAGGTTGAATAATATCTTACTGAGTTTGTGATGATTTTACAGATGATTTATACTTTATATCATGTACATAAACGGACCAACGTGAGCTCAGGTAGACAGGTTGTGAACCTGAAATATCACTTTAAGTCCAGTAACGTTTCAAACGTTGAGATTAACTACACGAATACACTGAATTTGAGTATTTTGCTGATTCTGTTCATGTTTTGTTACAGAGAGCAGGAGCTGAGGGGAGAACGATGGACAAACATTCAGCAGCCGTAGATTTGAATGAAGACATTAGTCCATTTGTAATGTCTCCATGTGACCATCCTGTACTTAAGGTTACAGTTACATGAGCTCTCATCCTGTACAAAGCCTTCACTAATAACACAACCAGTACATCCTTCTCATGTGTTCATGTTGCTGTCACAGAGAGGACAGTTGTGATGTCACCTTTTTATTTTATTTATTTAAATTGACATAAGACGTCCATGTAAATGATTTATATGTGAATATGTATATTCTGCTGTGTAAAATGTGTCAATCTTCTAAGTTTGCATCCCTGTGTGAACATTATTGATAAATGTTTCTCTTATTTAAAAATATAAAGTATATGCACGTGTTACTGAGAGTTAATAAACACGTTTGCTGACATTTGTTTTGCTGCTGTTAATGTTAACTGTCTTGATTGATTTCCTCTGCCTTAGGATTGCTATATATATATGTATATAAATATATATGTACATGTACATATATATATATATATATATATGTACATGTAAATATATATGTATGTGTGAATGAAATGAAATAAAGTTATTGATAAATTAATTTAATTACAAGAACTATAACTGATTGAAAATTAGTTATTAGTAACTGATTTCATTAACTGATTATTAATATAGAAAAACAATATTATGAAAAAGATCTATGAATTAATTATTGAATATATGATAAAAAAAACTGATTAAAACACTAAACTAAAACCTTTCCAGTATATATACTGAATAGGTTTTAGTTTAATGTATTTATATGTATATATATTTATAATCCTGCTGAGCAGGGATTATATATATACACACTATAAATATCAATGGTGTATAAAGTACCGCAAAGTCATACTTGAGTAACAGTAAAGATACCTTACTGGAAAACTACTCCAGTAAAAGTGAAAGTCACCTATTAGAATACTACTTGAGTAAAAGTCTTAAAGTATCTGATATTTATTGTACTTAAGTATCAAAAGTAATTTTCTGATATTAAATGTACTTAAGTATTGAAAGTAAAAGTACAAGTAAATGCTGTTAATAAAAAAGCAAAGGGTCAGAATTTTGAGAATTATGAAGTTTATTCTTTTAAGTGCTGTGGCACCATGACCAAGGACATGGAGCTGTGTTGAACATAATTGTGTTGGCTGTGATCCATCCAGGAGCAACAATGTTCAACATGATATATTGTACATAAGTATACTTTTGCATCTACTATGAACTTATCATCATAATTCTCCTCTAGTCACAATATGACACTATGAAGGAGTTGTAACAGTGTGTTTATAAGTATGCTCATTCCGACTAGAGGATGTAGAGGGCAAATGCATAATGTTGTGTTCAGCAAAGAATATCCACTTGATGCATCAGGTCAGTGTTGTGAGAAAGGACACCTGCCTTGTGAACTCCTATGGGCCTGATTTGAACACAAAGGTTTTGCTCAAGCTGAATCTGCAATTGGGCGACTGCTACCATCATAACTCCATCTGATCATCCACAAAATGACTCATATATCAAAACATGATCAATACTAAAGCAGCACCGAAAGTAACAACCCAGTCATTACTTGAACCTGAAAAACGTCCTGTTCATCTTCAAAAGAAGTTGGTTTTCAAAATTGCGAGAATTCCGTCTCGCTCTTCTTGGGCTGAAGACTAGTCCTGCGATGCTAAACAGCCTTTCACAGGCCGCTGAGGCAGGTAGAGGTGTGTTCAGCTTCACACACAGCTTGCGCACAGCTGGGAAGGATTTCCCTAATGCTAACCCTAATGCTAACACTAATGCTAACCCTAATGCTAACACTAATGCTAACCCTAATGCTGCGCTCTCGCGGCTCCTGTCAATCCTATGGTGTGGTGGCTAGCTAACGTTAAGTTAGCTAACGTTAGCCAACTAGTGCTGCAATGATTATAGCTAAGATGACTCAAATCAACAACATCTCACAACTGTCAACACTTCCTCAGCTCACTAACTCGCTAGCGATCCTCGGGTGTTGGTCTTCGTCACCACCGTAGTTTGTTGCGGGAGTAGCAGGTGCTTCCATTTCTGCTTCCGTCATGAAATCAGTCATCGTAGAGTGGAATTATATTAATGTAGTTGCTCGCTAGCTATAGCATATAGCATCCTGGGCATCACTGGGAATCTAAACACCGCGGCTTTGAGAGCACTTGTTTGCAATTGCGCATTAACGTGATTAACCAATGATTTAACTTGCAAGCTAGGACCACTGATTCGCCAAACCTGCTTGCTTGCAGTCTCTGTTCCACCACAGTCCCCGACGTTGGTCTCATGATTCATTTTTTTTTCTAAAGATTGATTGATTGAATTTGTAGCGAGTAACGAAGGTTTCAGGGAAAATGTATTGGAGTAAAAGTATCAGTTTTCTTTGCAAAATGTAGTGAAGTAAAAGTAAAAGTCAACAGAAATATAAATAGTAAAGTAAAGTACAGATATCCAAAAAAACGACTTAAGTACAGTAACGAAGTATTTCTACTTCGTTACTATACACCACTGGTAAATATATATATATATATACACACTATAAATATCAATGGTGTATAAAGTACCGCAAAGTCATACTTGAGTAAAAGTAAAGATACCTTACTGGAAAACTACTCCAGTAAAAGTGAAAGTCACCTATTAGAATACTACTTGAGTAAAAGTCTTAAAGTATCTGATATTTATTGTACTTAAGTATCAAAAGTAATTTTCTGATATTAAATGTACTTAAGTATTGAAAGTAAAAGTACAAGTAAATGCTGTTAATAAAAAAGCAAAGGGTCAGAATTTTGAGAATTATGAAGTTTATTCTTTTAAGTGCTGTGGCACCATGACCAAGGACATGGAGCTGTGTTGAACATAATTGTGTTGGCTGTGATCCATCCAGGAGTAACAATGTTCAACATGATATATTGTACATAAGTATACTTTTGCATCTACTATGAACTTATCATCATAATTCTCCTCTAGTCACAATATGACACTATGAAGGAGTTGTAACAGTGTGTTTATAAGTATGCTCATTCCGACTAGAGGATGTAGAGGGCAAATGCATAATGATGTGTTCAGCAAAGAATATCCACTTGATGCATCAGGTCAGTGTTGTGAGAAAGGACACCTGCCTTGTGAACTCCTATGGGCCTGATTTGAACACAAAGGTTTTGCTCAAGCTGAATCTGCAATTGGGCGACTGTTACCATCATAACTCCATCTGATCATCCACAAAATGACTCAAATATCAAAACATGATCAATACTAAAGCAGCACCGAAAGTAACAACCCAGTCATTACTTGAACCTGAAAAACGTCCTGTTCATCTTCAAAAGAAGTTGGTTTTCAAAATTGCGAGAATTCCGTCTCGCTCTTCTTGGGCTGAAGACTAGTCCTGCGATGCTAAACAGCCTTTCACAGGCCGCTGAGGCAGGTAGAGGTGTGTTCAGCTTCACACACAGCTTGCACACAGCTGGGAAGGATTTCCCTAATGCTAACCCTAATGCTAACACTAATGCTAACCCTAATGCTAACACTAATGCTAACCCTAATGCTAACCCTAATGCTAACCATAATGCTAACACTAATGCTAACCCTAATGCTGCGCTCTCGCGGCTCCTGTCAATCCTATGGTGTGGTGGCTAGCTAACGTTAAGTTAGCTAACGTTAGCCAACTAGTGCTGCAATGATTATAGCTAAGATGACTCAAATCAACAACATCTCACAACTGTCAACACTTCCTCAGCTCACTAACTCGCTAGCGATCCCCGGGTGTTGGTCTTCGTCACCACCGTAGTTTGTTGCGGGAGTAGCAGGTGCTTCCATTTCTGCTTCCGTCATGAAATCAGTCATCGTAGAGTGGAATTCTGCTCATGTAGTCTCGCTAGCTATAGCATATAGCATCCTGGGCATCACTGGGAATCTAAACACCGCGGCTTTGAGAGCACTTGTTTGCAATTGCGCATTAACGTGATTAACCAATGATTTAACTTGCAAGCTAGGACCACTGATTCGCCAAACCTGCTTGCTTGCAGTCTGTGTTCCACCACAGTCCCCGACGTTGGTCTCATGATTCATTTTTTTTCTAAAGATTGATTGATTGAATTTGTAGCGAGTAACGAAGGTTTCAGGGAAAATGTATTGGAGTAAAAGTATCAGTTTTCTTTGCAAAATGTAGTGAAGTAAAAGTAAAAGTCAACAGAAATATAAATAGTAAAGTAAAGTACAGATATCCAAAAAAACGACTTAAGTACAGTAACGAAGTATTTCTACTTCGTTACTGTACACCACTGATAAATATATATATATATATACACACTATATATATATATATACACACTATTATATATATATAATCCTGTTAAGTAGGGATTTTAGGGACGGGAGCAGCAAGAGGGGGGCGGGGCGGGAACAGCTGTTGACGCAAACAGGAAGTCCTCTGTGGCATAGGCCGTCTCATTTCGTAGACCGCACGGTCCAGCCTTCGCGGTCCTCAAAGGACGGGGCCCACGTAGACCGCGAAGGCTGGGTCCTCCGAAGGATGCAGCCCCTGAATTGAGACACAGCTATTGTGTCTTTAGATCTTTGCGTGACGTCATGCCGTTCCACGCTGCCAGCTGTGCGTCTCCCTCGGAGACTGTTGTGTTCGTTCCGTCTCTGTCCTCCAGGTGTCGCTGCTGTGTTCCTACCACCACCGTGAACGACCCGGAAGTGAACGAGCTCTACCGGTAATGAACGACCCCTGCCTGGGTCACCGGGCTCCACTATGGCGTGGAGGAGCTGCGCGGTTCTGCTCAGACTGAGCGGAGAAGATGTTTTACGGAGCTCTGTGAGGGGAGGCAGGTCAGTAGAGGTTGAAGGAAAGGTGGCGAAAGGTAGCTACCAAGCTAACGTTAGCTGGTAGCTAACAGAGCTGTTTGTTTCTGGGTTGATATGTCTATTTAACTAGTTTAGCATGCTAACGTTAGCTGGTAGCTAACAGAACTGTTTGGTTCTGGGTTGATATGTCTATTTAACTGGGTTTAGCATGCTAACGTTAGCTGGTAGCTAACAGAACTGTTTGGTTCTGGGTTGATATGTCTATTTAACTGGGTTTAGCATGCTAACGTTAGCTGGTAGCTAACAGAACTGTTTGGTTCTGGGTTGATATGTCTATTTAACTAGTTTAGCATGCTAACGTTAGCTGGTAGCTAACAGAACTGTTTGGTTCTGGGTTGATATGTCTATTTAACTAGTTTAGCATGCTAACGTTAGCTGGTAGCTAACAGAACTGTTTGGTTCTGGGTTGATATGTCTATTTAACTGGGTTTAGCATGCTAACGTTAGCTGGTAGCTAACAGAACTGTTTGGTTCTGGGTTGATATGTCTATTTAACTAGTTTAGCATGCTAACGTTAGCTGGTAGCTAACAGAACTGTTTGGTTCTGGGTTGATATGTCTATTTAACTGGGTTTAGCATGCTAACGTTAGCTGGTAGCTAACAGAACTGTTTGGTTCTGGGTTGATATGTCTATTTAACTGGGTTTAGCATGCTAACGTTAGCTGGTAGCTAACAGAGCTGTTTGTTTGGTTCTATCTTCATATATCAACACACTTTAATCGCTCAATTATCCGTGTTTTTTTAAATACACTCAAGATAATTAAATATTGCTTTAAGTTTTACAGGTTTCATTTCAGTACTTGTCTCTGTTAGCAGCTCTATGTATCACTGTAAATACGAATAAAGAGCCTCGCAGGTACTGACACGCTCCCACAATCATGTCAGTCCAGAGGACTCACTCTGAAGTGGAACAAAACAGCTCCAGTAATCAGCATGTGACTTTCCTCTTCACATACGACTACTATACATCTCACTGGGAGCTGTTTCTGTACTAAAACACTTTCTTTACTGTACAAGATCACTTCTTTATGCAGGGACGTTGAAGTAGGCTTCAACAGTCAGTAATTGCTAATATAAAAGGAGTGATTACAGTGAGACAGACTTGTTGTGTGTCTGAACAGTGACAGTCATGTTTAGATGAAGCTCATTCTAAGGACACATCAACATTAACAGCTTGTTGTGTGGCTGGTTGACACTTAAACAGTGACAGGAAACTTCACAAATCCCACGTTTTGGGGATTTGTTTTAGCTCAAGGAATCTTTTCATGAAGCGCCGTCTACAACAACTTATTAATTCTTCGTTCCAATGAATTCAATAGAAACCATTAACATATGGATTTAGCCTCTTATTCTCGGAGCCGATTTTGAGGTCTCTGAGCGAAAAAGCATAGCCCTACAAAACTGACCATAGTTCTGTAACTACAAGGTCGATTTTAATAATTTTTGTTGATATAATCAGATCACAACACCTGTGACATAGTTTACATAGGTGATATTGTGAATATGTTGCTGGTTAATATAGAAAATAAGACATAACATAGCTGAAATTGAAAATATTCAGCCTCGCCTGGGAAAAATGCACTTTCAGTGATAAAAGGTTATTGAAATAATGCAGCTAGCCCCCTGAAACTTTCCCAAGTCATAGCATAACTGATCAGTAGTTATTAAAAAAAGGTTAAAGTGGAATAAAGTGGAATAAAGTTAAGAATAAGAGGTTTTAGTCAGGCGAGGACATAATTTTCGAACCAGCTGTTGCAGCTCTTGCATTGTACTTTTATACACTATATAACTATATATTTCACTTTCTTTATCACTCATATGATTCAATACATCCAAATACAAATAATAGGAATCATATTCATATTCATAACATCATCAGAGCCAGTTTTGGCTGTCATCTGTAGGATTTTCTCATTTCATGTGTGTGTATGTGGCTGCACGTCAGCCTATCCTCGGTCGATTTCAAAAAACAACCCCTCCTTAGACGCGTCACAGGCTTAGGAAGACCTGTGTCGAGTTTGGTGGCGATCGGCAAAAGATTTCATACAATAAAGTTGCCAGAAGTGACGCGTGTACCCCGGCAGAAATTTCCGGTCGCAGGCAGTCTGACCACTCGCCCAAGCCTGCTTGACCGCTCTTATTCTGGAAACAAGTCGGAAGTCAACAGTATGCAGTTGGCAGCAATGACTACAGCTTTGGAACGGAAATTCCGCGACGTTATTATCCATATTTTCATAAAACTTGGGCGCATACCCACGATTTTTTCGGCGAAGTTCAGCATGAAGGTACGTTTGATCACTCACAACTGTTTAGTGCTTATACGGATCGTAAAACAGAAGTTAGTTACGTGTTCCGCCACGTGTGCTAATGCTATTACATGCTTTGTATGACTGGGTAGCTGTTAGCATGAGGGTACAAACATTGATTTGAGGTACTCATAACGCCGATTTCTGGCCCGGATTTGGTGCGTTTATGCCACGATATTTATCTGCTTATATGAGTACCCTATAGTTGTGTTGGGAGTGTGTCAGAAGTGACTTATATGATGTTGTTGTCCATACGTTGCTCTTTCATCGAAAAAAAAAAATTAGCCACATACATGCTACTGGCTAATAATCATGCTATTTTCCGCATGTGAGTTTGAGGGGTTCTGAGCCCGAGTGCCCCCAAATTTGGGGGCGTCGTGCTTAAGAGAAAGTGACACTGAGAGTACTTAAGGTTCAGACGGACACAAACATGATTTTTAGGAGTTCGTCTTCACTACTTCTCCATCCTGAGGACCTTCAGTGAACGTGGCTGCTGGTCTTCTCTGCTTGTTGAATTGTTGTGTTTGTCCAGCAGGTGGCCTCACAGCTTCCAGCAGAGATGCGGCTTCAGGAAAGCCGCCAAGAAACCAGAATCCAAGAAGGTGGAGGAGGAGCTGGTCCCCCCCCACACAGAGTCCTCGGAGGCTGTGCTCCACCGTCGGACCCCGGCCCCCCATGTGGAGCAGCATCAGACTCCACCGAGGTCCCCCCGGGCCTTCAGCCGGCTCCTCAGACCGCTCGTCTTCACCGTGGGGGTAGGTGTGGTGATGTTAAGCCTGTTGGTGTTGGAGGTGACGTCATCGGCGACGTCACAGACGGGTGTTAACTCCATGTCAGTTTACAGGCTGCTCCTTCGGATCCGCGGCCATCTGGCAGTACGAGTCTCTGAAGTCTCGAGTCCAGAGCTACTTCGACGAGATCAGAGCCGATTGGCTGGAGAAGCTGCGTCCTCAGAAACAAGGAGACGTCCGCAAAGAGGTGAGGAGGGTCCAATGATCTCTGATCAGCTCTGACATCAGGTTGAAGTGTTTCAGGTCCAGGTGTGAACGGGAGTCATTTTCCTCTGACATCCTGTGAAATCTGTCTTTTTGTGAACAAATGTTGTCGACCGACTAGGGCTGGGCGGTATACCGGTACAACCGGTATACCGGTTTTAATTTCCTGTACGATATGAATTTTTCATATACCGTCATACCGGTGCACAGCCGAAACAACTTCTGTCGCTCTTCAACAGGCAGCAAAATATATTGTTCGCCGCTGGGAGCGTTGCGGTCGGAGCTAGGTGTCTTAACTGTATTGAGAGGGAACCCTAGTCATGGTTATAACTTTATAACAACAATTAACAACCCACAACTAACGCTCTTTAACACGGCAAAACACCACACACAACAGTTTGTAACACTAATAATTGTATATTTATAAAATTTCACCGCCAAACTGCATGCTGGGTACAGCTAGCTAACAACAGTCTGCTAACAGCTGGGAGAGGATCTGTCGCTCCAGTAACGTTACATTAAAGAACAGAAAAGAGCGATGCAGGATGAACAAAGACTGAACAACAATAGGTATTTTGGTCAGACACGTATGCAACGCTGATTACTGTGTAATATGTGTGGTATTTGTTATAAATGTACGTTGGAACATGGAGGGTGATAAGAAGCTGTACATGGAGGGGCTTCTTCTTCTTTAAATTCCATTGGCGGATCGCAGCCAGCTTGCATAGGTGCATACTGTACCGGAGTAACCTTTTCTTCACTGTTCTGATAATAAAATAAAATTTTATATATATATATATATATATAAATAACTAAAGAAATAAACCTAAACAACACCTACTAACAACTAAATCCTACGGTCTAATCCCGTTTCTTTCCTTGGAGGGGTTTAAGACCCAGGGGAATGTAGGTGAAGGAAACAGGAAGTGACGGAACGGAAACAGCTGTTCACCGCTCGCTGGCCGGCCGTTTCTTTTCGACGTTAATTAATTAATGCTTTAACGCGGGGGGAAAAAATACCGTGATATACCGTGAAACCGCCAGAATCTTACAAAATACCATGATATACATTTTTGGTCATACCGCCCAGCCCTACGACCGACCCACCAAAGAGAAAACGTCAAGGATTAATTTGAAAATTGTGCCTTTAAATCAGCATAGTGTGTCCTGGTGGGTCACAGATGTGATGGTCCGGTCTTTCAGATTCTGGCAAGAACACATTGTTCTATCATCAAGTCTGAAAAACATCAGAGGAAATGCAAAATGTTTGGAAAGTCTTCAATTCAAGGCTCTTAGGTGGAGTTTTTCAGGGATTTTTCTTATGGAATTTAATTTAAACCAGCTAAAAGTAATGCTAAGCTAAGGGATGTTGAGTTTTTAGCAGAATCCCGTGACCCAGTAAAGACCGACAGACATTCATATATCAGCTTTTCAGACAGGAAGTTGTCTAATAACATACCTTGTTCTGGCTTACATAATGTTCAAAAGCCTTTGGTCCGAGTGTTCAATCCAGACACAGGTGAAAACATGTTTACAGATTCTGCTGGTGTTTTGAGGATAATGCGGTTCACCGCCTGAGCCCTGATTGGCTGTTTGTGTTTCAGATCAACCAATGGTGGAACAGCTTGAGTGAGGGTCAGAGGACGGTCACAGGTGAGACGGCATCCAAACAAACTGCGGAACAAATTTACATCCAGAATCAGTATTAAACTTTAGTCTAATAAACGTTACGATTATAATCTTGACCCCTCTGTCTCTGTGTTTGTTGGTCTTTTTCCCAGGGATCATTGCTGCTAACGTCATAGTGTTCTGCTGTTGGAGAGTACCATCTCTGCAGCGCTCCATGATCAAATACTTCACCTCCAACCCGGCCTCCAGTGAGTCTGCATGCTCACACTGTTACAAACAGCTTTTTCAGGTCCTCATGGTGGTGGGTTCAAGGCCCCATATTCTGAGGACGTTTTAGATTCAGCTTTTAAACAGATCAAACCAACAACAAGTCTGTAACTGTTGCTGACTGTTGTCTATCTGACTGTTGTTGGTTGTCTGTATCTGACTGTTGTCGCTTGTCTGTATCTGACTGTTGTCGCTTGTCTGTATCTGACTGTTGTCGCTTGTCTGTATCTGACTGTTGTCGCTTGTCTGTATCTGACTGTTGTCGCTTGTCTGTATCTGACTGTTGTCGCTTGTCTGTATCTGACTGTTGTCGCTTGTCTGTATCTGACTGTTGTCGCTTGTCTGTATCTGACTGTTGTCGCTTGTCTGTATCTGACTGTTGTCGCTTGTCTGTATCTGACTGTTGTCTTTTTCTGTCGCTTGTCTGTATCTGACTTGTCGCTTGTCTGTATCTGACTTGTCACTTGTCTGTTTCTGACTGTCGTCTGTTTCTGACTGTCGTCTGTTTCTGACTGTCGTCTGTTTCTGACTGGCGTCTGTTTCTGACTGGCGTCTGTTTCTGACTGTCGTCTGTTTCTGTCTGTTGTCGCTTGTCTGTTTCTGACTGTTGTCGCTTGTCTGTATCTGACTGTTGTCGCTTGTCTGTATCTGACTGTTGTCGCTTGTCTGTATCTGACTGTTGTCGCTTGTTTGTTTCTGACTGTTGTCGCTTGTCTGTATCCGACTGTTGTCGCTTGTCTGTATCCGACTGTTGTCGCTTGTCTGTATCCGACTGTTGTCGCTTGGCTGTATCCGACTGTTGTCGCTTGTCTGTATCTGACTGTTGTCGCTTGTCTGTATCCGACTGTTGTCGCTTGGCTGTATCCGACTGTTGTCGCTTGTCTGTATCCGACTGTTGTCGCTTGTCTGTATCCGACTGTTGTCGCTTGGCTGTATCCGACTGTTGTCGCTTGGCTGTATCCGACTGTTGTCGCTTGTCTGTATCCGACTGTTGTCGCTTGTCTGTATCCGACTGTTGTCGCTTGTCTTCCTGCAGAGGCTCAGTGCTCTCCGATGCTCCTCTCCACGTTCAGCCACTTCTCTTTCTTCCACATGGCCGCCAACATGTACGTCCTCTGGAGCTTCTCCTCTAGCGCCGTCTCCATGCTGGGCAGAGAGCAGTTCATGGCCGTCTACCTGTCTGCAGGTGCTGCACCACAAAACACCTGTCTATCTGGCCCACAGTTTGTTTCTCATACAGGATACTAGACAAGTTAATTGATGTTTACACTGATTTGATTGTCCTTTTTTTTTTCAGGTGTTGTTTCTTCATTTTTCAGTTATGTGTGTAAAACGGCCACCGGGAGGTTCGGTCCGTCTCTAGGAGCCGTAAGTTACAACAAGACAAAACTAATCAAAGTTATCAGACTAATCACAAACCATAGATAGTAGTAAAGTAAATGATATTGTTTTATTTGAAAGCATCAACGGTAGAGAATTACTGTTTTACAGCACAACAGCTGTAGTAGAATAATTGGTAAAATATCTGAATAATGTCCACAAAATTAACAAAATAATGTTAATCAAATATTTAAAAAATGTTTTTGAAAATAATCTGCAAATGTTTCGTGATTTTTTGTTTATTGTTGTGCACCAAAACACCAAGTTAAATTCCTACTTGACAGTGAACCTGGTTCTGATTCTCAAAGCCTGTGTGTTGACTGTGACTTAGAGGACCTAAGTCCTGGCTCTGTGGGGGACCTCAGGGTCCAGGATCCATAAACCCAGCACAGTGTCTGACCTCACCGTCTGTCTGTCTGTCTGTGTGTGTGTGTGTGTCTTCAGTCCGGAGCCATCATGGCCGTCCTCGCTGCCGTCTGCACCAAGATGCCAGAAGCTAAACTGGCCATCATCTTCCTCCCCATGTTCACCTTCACTGCTGCCAACGTAAGACTTGCTTCACCTGCTTCACCTGTCTGACAGACACCATTAATCTCATCCTGCTCCCCCCCCCCCCAGGCTCTGAAGGTCATCGTCGCCATGGATACAGCAGGTGTGGTGATGGGATGGAAGTTCTTTGACCACGCTGCTCATTTAGGAGGAGCCTTGTTTGGAATGTGAGTCTTGCTGCTGGTGTTCCAGCTTTTCTGTTGAGTCGGTGCTGTGTGGGGGGTTTGATTTATACCAATGGGAAGAATGCTTCATGTGGATCCAGATCAAAAGGTTAAAGCAGTCAATGTCTTCCTTCATTCGTCTTATTTCTACTACTCAGATAAATGTGACGTTCTGGGATTGTTGACATTTGAAACTTGACTCGTTAAACTTCTCTGGTTTTCCTGCAGACATTTAGTGGACAGACATTTAGAAGAATTATACTAGAAGAAATCAGCATTTTATTAATCGATGATGTCATTGATTTTATTCCCTCATATGTGGGATCAAAGGATCGACTGCGTTACAGTAAAAGGAGAAATACCAAACTAACTAAATCACTAAAGTCACATAAACAGTAACCGATGGAGCAGCAGGAGAGCAGCAGCTCCTGAGCTGTGAGAGGTAGAGTCTCTGTTTGATGAATGGAGTCTGGTGTGTTTGTAGAGATCACGGAGAACAGCTTCAGTTCCTCATCATGAAGGTGAAGAGGAGAAAGCATTCTACATATAGCGTTCACTTAAACTGATAGACAATCTTTTAAAAGTCTAAAGTACGTCCATCTACTGTAGTCAAACATTGAGAATGCCTGTTTATTTCAGTGACACAATAATAATCTAATTATCAAACTAATGATCTGAAATAACTTCCCATCATGCTCTCTGTTCCCTCGCTCTCCTCCAGCTGGTACATCATGTTCGGTCACGAGTTGATCTGGAAGAACCGAGAACCTTTTGTTAAACTTTGGCACGACCTGAGAACTGGAGGAGGTTCTGGTGGAGGAGGTGCTGACGGAGGAGGAGGAGGAGGCAGCGCCGTGTAGGACGCTGAAACACCGGGGCTGCTGGGAAAAAAACAAACATGTATAAAATGTACAGAGGCCGGTTCGCTGCACCATTCGGCTTCCCTAGGACAAGGTATCGGGAAGCAAACACCTGGACGTCAAGTAATGATTCATGTTCATCTTTATAAAAGATAATTTACATTAATGAACGATTCCGATTCTTTTGACTGTTTTTTGTGTTGAAGTTTGTTTATTTAGAGAGAAATAATCTCAGCGGTCCAAGAAGAACAACAATTAATCATGATTCTGCAGAGTTCTATGAGGAATATTACAATAACATGAGGACTGTATCCAGTTCACATTAGGAGTTACTCTGGTTCTGATTCTGAAGCCAGAAGTTCCAGTAAAGTTAGAGGAACTCAAACGCCTCTTTTAACGTGAGAAAGGATGAAGTGAGTTGTGTTTTCTGCTTATTTATGTTTGTTTGTTTTCTTTTGAATAAAACTGTAAAATGATTACTCCGACTGTCTCGAGTTACTGTTTCAAGTTGTTTCGAGTTGCTCCGTCTGCTTTCTTTCCTGCCAGTGCACAGTTCCACCCTCCAGTCCAGTAGGTGGTAGTAATGCCAGCCAGCCACTAAATTATCAGGAATTTAGCAACTTCAATTTGCAATCACACAAACTCCAGCATATGAAAGCATTGACAAAACCCACTCACTATTTCTGCAATATAAAAAAGATTTCTGACTAAATAAGCAACAATCTGAATTGATTAATAAACTCTGTGTCCTCTGATCAGATTTGATTGAACCCCAAAACCTTCACTAAGGTTGACAGAAACGCATGACATCACATTCTACAGCTAAGCCCCGCCCACTTCAAAGCAGTCAGAGAAGCACAGAAGAAGAAAAATACAGAATATCTCTTGTAATAAACAAAACTGTTTACGTTCAGAGTATTTTTAACTCGTGATTGATTTGTTCAAGCTTTTATTCTGAAGTCTGAGTTAACGTGAAGGAGTTAATGTTGAACAGCTAACTGATCTGCAAACATGAAGTCGGTTTGATAAACAGGTTTAAAGTCCACAAAGTGTCAGATCAACAGAAACACGCTGGTTTCTACATGTGGACCTCATGATGAAAGTTATTACTCCTCACGTCACTGTAAGACGATGGTGAAGAGAGTGAATTTAGAAGAGAACATAAATTACAATAAATGTACAACAAATATATATCAATATGGAAAGTTTAAGTAATTCTTTAGCGTCTTAATTTCAGCTCTTTTTAAAGTTAGTTTTCAGTAAAGAGATCAGCAGAGAAACTGTCTGAAATATAAAACATTCAAATCTAAACAGGGCTATGAAATAAAATTAAGTAGAGTGAAGACATTGAAGAATTTATTATTATAAAATTGTCACAATTACTTTTATTTGTATTTTTGTCATGACAGGTACCGAGCAGCAGCGCCCTCTGGTGGACAAACTCAAGTTTAACACTTGTGATATTTCTTCTCCTGGATTAAATATATAGCTGCTTATCAGTGGTTTGTTCAGAAGATGTACATTCAATAAGAACTGTATGTGTTTGTATATATATATATGTATATTTGTATATTTACAGATTCAATACATTAAAGGATCCTAAAGCGAGTTCCTAACAAACAGAGTTGGAGGTGAAACTCTGAGGTTCATGTGTGTCAATAACGTGTGTTCGCTGGTTCATTGAACCCTCATCAGACCTCAGAGGATCAGATCACAGTCAGACCAGGTTCACACTGAGACCACATCACTGAAACTAAACCGGACAAACTGCTGCAGAGAGGAACCAGAACCAGAACAGAGACCCGGAAAAAAAGCTTCACTTCCTCAGACGGTAAGAACTCCACAAATGTGGACGTACTTTTAAAAAGTGTAAATTTGACTCGGTGTGTTTATGATTCATTCTCTCACACGCGGCTGTCAAGATGTGAGTCACTGTGTTTAATAATAATACATTTTATTTGTATTGCTCTTTAAAAGGTACTCAAAGGTACTTTACATAGTAAAAACAGAAACAATAGAAGTAACAATACAAACAAAAGAGATGACATAACAGTAAGAACCACCACAAAAACATACATAACTAACTTTACAAACAGTTTAATCGTATTTCCTTTATTTCACAATATTGTTCATAATGATTCATGAAAGCAAAACAAAACGGGGAAACCAGACGCGAACAACTTTCCCCTGACTGACTGAACGTTTGCTGTTTGTTTGTGTTGTTTTTGTGCATAAACGTAACAAAAACCTGTAAAATCAGAAAACACTCGTGTTAATCTGTTTGTGGGCTCGTTGTTGAAGACACTCACCTGTTTTAAGGTACGAGGATTCATGTGGTTCATAAATATAACTCTGAAACCCACATTAGCATGTCAACCAAAAACATAGAGGATGCAGAACGGAACCCTGAGGAACCCCACGAGGTGATTATTCACACTAAAAAAGTTCCTGTTGTTCCTCCAGCTGTTATCCAGCTGTGAGCAGCATGGCGGCGGGGCTGCAGGTCGTGGGTCTGCTCCTGGGCGTGGTCTCCTGGTGTCTGCAGTCCAGCTGCACCTCCTCTCAGGCGTGGAAGGTGAGGAGTCAGCAGGAGTCGGTGAGCAGCAGTCAGTGGCAGTTTGAGGGTCTGTGGATGAGCTGCGTCGCCACGTCGCTGGGGTCGATCCAGTGCAGCCGGTTCAAGACGGTGCTGGGACTACCGGGTGAGTCCTGAGCAATAAATCCCATGATGCATCTGTTTTTATCGAGCCGGTCCAGAAACAGAATAAATGTTTAATGGGTTTAGCAGCAGTTTGACTTGAAGTCCTGAACTTATCACTGAAATAGCAATAATGTTTATTAATGATGATCAATAATGGGTTTTAATGTATTCACACATTTTGTTATTTTTACGCTTTAATTCATGTGGAATTTAATTCATGAGGAAAAATGTCTTCAAATTGACCAAATAACATTAAAACTATCATTAAAAACTGTAGAATTTAATTTAAAACTTTAATGTTATTAGTTGTTTGTTTAACACTTTGAAACATAAAAAATGTATTAATATATTAATATTATATCACCCTTAAGATTGTCAGAAGATAATCTAACCGTCCCTGATAAATATATAAATAAACAATTTAAAAATTAAAAATTAAAAAATTAAAAAAATTAAAAAATGTAAAAATTTTAAGATTTAAAAAATTGATTCTAAAAATTTATAAAAATTTAAAAATGTATAAAAAGAAGAAAAAAAAAAAAGTAACTTATGTTGTGTTTTTACATCCTGCTGCGTCTCCAGCTCACCTGCAGGCCTGCAGGGCTCTGATGATCCTGTCCCTGCTGGTCGGTCTGGCCTCCATCATAGTCTCCGTTCTGGGACTCAAGTGCACCAAGATCGGCAGAACTTCGGAGAAGGTCAAGGACCAGATCGCCCTGAGCGGAGGAGTCCTCTTCATCCTGTCTGGTGGGTGAAGTCATGATGTTATTGTCCACATGTCCTCATGTCTACATGTCCTAATGTCTTCATGTCTTCATGTCCACATGTCCTCATGTCCTCATGTCGACATGTCTACATGTCCACATGTCCTCATGTCTGTCTCCTCCTCAGGTGTCTTCACTCTGACTGCAGCGTCCTGGTACGCTGCCCGAGTCATCCAGGAGTTCTACGACCCGTTTTACGGAGGAGTCAGGTCAGCATCATGTCCAATCTGGGATTAGGGTTAATTCATATTTAGTTAATTAATTAATAAATATTTATTTATGAATTACAATTTGCTATTTTTTGTTTGAATTAGAATCACTGAGTAGAATTTAATACTATTTTATCAGTAAAGTCAAAGATGCAGAAAGTTGATGAATTTTACTCGTTGGGATGAGACGTAGAAAAATCAAATTATTGATGAGAATTAAAGTCCCATCCATCCATTTTCCACCGCTTATCCGGGGTCGGGTCGTGGTGGCAGCAGGCCAAGCAGGCCGACCCAGACCTCCCTCTCACCGGCAACATGTTCCAGCTCATTCTGGGGGATCCCGAGGCGTTCCCAGGCCAGCTGGGAGATGTAATCCCTCCAGCGTGTTCTGGGTCTTCCCCGGGGTCTCTTCCCAGTTGGACGTGCCTGGAAAACCTCCAGTGGGAGGCGTCCAGGAGGCATCCTAATTAGATGCTGAACCACCTCAGCTGACTCCTTTCGACGCGAAGGAGTAGCGGCTCGACTCCAAGCTCCCTCCTGATGACCGAGCTCCTTACCCTATCTCTAAGGCTGAGCCCGGCCACCCTACGAAGGAAACTCATTTCGGCCGCTTGTAGCCGCGACCTTGTCCTTTCGGTCACGACCCAGAGTTCGTGACCATAGGTGAGGGTAGGAACGTAGACCGAGTGGTAAATTGAGAGCTTTGCCTTCCGGCTCAGCTCCCTCTTCACCAAGACGGTCCGGTGCAGCGCCTGCTTTACTGCTGCAGCCGCACCGATCCGCCTGTCGATCTCCCGCTCCATCTTACCCTCACTCGTCAACAAGACCCCGAGATACTTGAACTCCTTCGCTTGAGGTAGGCACTCCATCCCCACCTGGAGGGAGCAATCCACCGGTTTCTGGCAGAGAACCATGGCCTCAGATTTGGAGGTGCTAACTCTCATCCCCGCCGCTTCACACTCGGCTGCAAACCGCCCCAGTGAATGCTGGAGGTCATGATCCGAGGAGGCTAACAGGACCACATCATCTGCAAACAGCAGAGAGGCGATCCCGAGACCCCCGAACCTGACGTTCTCCACCCCCCGGCTGCGCCTAGATATCCTGTCCATGAAAGTCACGAACAGGACCGGTGACAAAGGGCAGCCCTGGCGGAGGCCAACACCCACCGGGAACGTGTCTGACTTATTGCCGAGAATGCGGACACAGCTCCTACTGCAGTCGTACAGAGACCGGATTGCCCGTTGTAACGGGTCCGGCACCCCATACTCCCGCAGCACCCCCCACAAGAACCCCCGAGGGACCCGGTCGAAAGCCTTCTCCAAGTCCACAAAGCACATGTAGACTGGTTGGGCAAACTCCCAGAACCCCTCCAGTAGTCTTGCGAGGGTAAAGAGCTGGAGAAGGAGACTATATCTAGCTGGTATCGCTCCACCTCCTGCAACAGCTCTGGCTCTTTCCCCGCTGGCGAGGTGACGTTCCACGTCCCTAGAGCTAGTCTATGCTGCCAGCGATCGGCATGCCCAGGCCTCCCGCCTGACCCGCCGCCCGGTCTGTATTGCACCCGACCCCGATGCTTGTCCACAGGGTGGTGGGTCCACAGGGTGGCTGCTCCATGGTGTTTCTTCGGGCTGAGCCCGACCGTGCCCCACGGGCGAAGGCCCGGCCACCAAACGCTCGCCTACGAGCTCCCCTCCTGGGTCTGGCTCCGGGAGGGTGCCCCGGTTTCCCTGGTCCGGGCGAGGTGGCTGAAGTCCGTGGGCTATTATCATGAGGGTCGTTTTGAACCGCTCTTAGTCTGGGCTCTCCCCTGAAACCTGTTTGCCTTAAAGAATTAAAGTCCTGTGATACAAATTAAAAGTTGGATTCAAACAATGAATCGACCTCCCAGTGGAATGTTTGATCAATAAACAATGTGATTAAATGTGAGGATATCAATTTTATTTTATTCAGGGAATCTAAATCAATTTCACCCAAATATTCAGTAAAATATTAAATTACTTTGATGAAATTCTTCATAAATATCAATCAGGTTTCCATGTGAAATTAATTTGGATTTTTATTATCATTTACAATATTTCTTTTTATAATTTACTCTCATACTTATTACTCAAAGTTGTTGTACTTAAAGTGTAATCCATGGTATATTATGTGTAACTCTGTTGCCGTAGATGTTTCTAAAGTAGCCATTGGTCCCATTGTTTCGGCTGTTGGATGTGTGAGTCACTTCCTGCTGCTGACTCTTGACTGCTTGCTGGCGCTGCAGGTTCGAGCTGGGTACTGGTCTGTATCTGGGCTGGTCGGCCTCCTGTCTGGCCATACTGGGAGGGTCTCTGCTGTGCTGCTCCTGCAGGAAGACTTCCTCCGCTGCCTCAGCACGGTACATGTTATGTGTTCGTTGGGCCTCGTATTAATGACAGAAATACAGAAAGAGGTCCACAGTTGATGGTTTGTTTTGCCTTTAAGACGAGTTAACTACTCACTCTGCCGCTAGCTAACGTTAGCTTTCATTCAGTACTCGCTCTCTGACTGTCGTCCATGTGTCCCTGAAAACAAAGCTGTGATTTATTATCTACAGCTGTTATTTCAATGTGTCAGATACATATTGATTCAATATTTACCAGCCCAGATAGTTAATACTAAAGGACTCAGTCCAGAGATCCTCAGCATCGTGTGTGTTTTTGGTTGTAAATTATGAAATCTCCCGTTTTTCTCCTGCAGGCAGTTTTCATACAACTTCTCATCTACGAGTCAAGGACAGAAGATCTACAGAGCAGCTCTGGCCTCAGACAACAGCAGCTCCAAAGCTTACGTCTAAAGCGCCCGACAACCTGAATCCAGATCAGCTTGTTGGATTTTATTTTTAATGCAAATTTAAATGTTTTTTAACGAAAAGAGTTTTATTGTGAAGGGAACCATTTTCCGAACCGTCCTGGTTGATTTATTTTGGAAGTGCTGTAAATAAATGTTTCCTGAATCTGTTTGAGTGTTTTTCTCTCAGGTTCTTCAGACAGAAGCAACATATCTCAGATCAGCTCTTGGTCATGAGAACTGCTGGTGTGACCACACGTCGCCATCTTGGTTTTTGACCGTCGCCATCTTGGTTTTTGTCAGAGATCTCTCCTCGCTCTTTAGAGCAGAAATAAGAGGTTTGAGACGACCTTCAAGATGGCAAAGAAGAATAACTTCCAGTTCAAGTGAGGATCAAGGAAATGACAAATAAGAGACTTGGGATGTGACCGGTGTCCCAGTGTGTTGTTAAGTTATTGTGAAGTCGTATACAGCGTCTCTACGTCACTCCTCCTCAATGCACAGATGTTCATTGGTAGCAAAAATCCAAGATGGTGATGGCAAATTCACCATACTCAAGGTCCACAAACCAGATGACGTCACGATGACCACGTCCACTTCTTACACACAGTCTGTGGTCATGACAAGCAGAACGTCCTGGTTGGCAGAGACATTCTTCAGCCTCAGCTGTAATTAGCTAATGTTGGTCAATTTAGAGAACCAAACTCAGAGAAAACAGATTGTTTTTAAATATGTCTCCACTCCAGGGGTGTAACGGTTCACAACATTCCCGGTTCGGTTCAATACGACTCAGTGGTGCCACGGTTCGGTTTGCTACGTTTTCGATACAGCAAAAAAGCAGAAATGCCAAATCCTCGCTGGTGAGACTCTCAAGGGGGCGTGTCTGAAGAACATGGCTCCTCCCTCTCAGTAGTGAGGTCATGTGTCGTTACAGTCAGGTAGCTTTGTGTAGTCCGTGACGTCCGGCTGTCTGTCAGAGCAGCAGCGGGTGCTTCGGACAGTTGATTCTCTGTTTGGACTTTTGTTTTCTTTAACAAACATTATGATCTGGAGAAATGGGCTCGTGAAGGAGTAGTGTCACTGAGCTCAATAGCATTAAGCATGTTCGTACAGCCTGGTTTATCAGTCAGAGTAGGTCTCATATCCACGGCTATTAATTGATCTTTAGTCCTGTTTGAATCAGTAGGGAGCAGCTACCTAAACGCTGCGGGGAGAGTTTGTAGCGTGTGTGCTGCTGTTGGTTTTCCTGCTAAGCTAGTTTAGCATAGCCTCCCAGAACAAATGTGGCTCACCAGAGTGGAATGTTGTTCTTCCGTGGTGGGCGTGTCAGGCAGCACGTTGTCTGTTATGTTGGGTGGGTTGCCAGGTTGAGCGCAGTGGCTCCACCGAGAGAACTTTATATTTTCCACAATTTAAGCTTCTGCATTTTCCAAATGCACTCGTATTATTCAAACATATTGTTACACCCCTAGTCACCACCGTTAACGTCATGATTGACCCTTCTGTTAAATTCAGATTCAGGTTGGTCGACATTAATAGGAACAAGGAAGTTAAGACTTTAATTACGCACCTTAAGTGGTTTAATTATAAGCTTTAAAGTTTAAAGTCATTAAGAGACAACTTCCTCTCAAACTATGACGCAATGATCGGTGACTTGATGGTCTGAGTGGGCGGGGCTCAGGTTTAAGTCTCATTTACTCAACAAGGTGTAGAACTCATCAGCCTTAACACGCAGCAGAAACACTAGACAACCTTTCTGTAGCGTTAGACATTCCTGCAGCTATCTCCGTTATTACAGTCACCAAAGTGGTTAGCTAGTAGCTCCTAGTAGCTAGCATTCACGGGAGAAAAAGGATAGACTACCATCGTCTCTTTGGTCTGGGAACTCACTGACCGTTTATTCTGCTCATGCGCACAACAGCACCCCAGTGCACACAGGTATACATCCTCCCACGTGACATCACTGCACAGGCCACTCAACATGGCTTTGCTACTCATATAAGGAATATGCTCAACACTCCCACTCAAAGACATGTGTATAGCTCTCTATGGTGGTAAATAAAAACCCCAAAAATACATAACTCCAAAATAAAACATTTTGCATACTGGCAGTGTTCTAAAAACTTCAAAAACATTTACATCTGTCAGTTCACATTACTCACCAAACAAATACCCCTTGAAACTCTCAAACTTATTCTTTGTCACTGGTTTGGTAAGAACATCAGCTACCATGTTTGCAGTAGGACAGTATTCTATAGATATTTTCCCTTCTGCGTGTGCAGACCGTATAAAGTGATACTTTATATCTATGTGTTTGCTTCTCTGTCTGCATACTGGGTTCTTAGATAAAGCTATCGCCCCCTGGTTGTCCTCATATATCTTGACTGGTACATGCTGGTTACTACTATCTATTCCTCGAAGTAGTTGTACAAGGTACATACTCTCTTGAGTAGTGGCTGCAAGTGCCATATACTCTGCTTCGCAGGTAGATAATGCCACCGTTGGCTGTTTCCTACTCTTCCACGATATAACTGGACCATTCTCAGTTAAGCTGAAACAGTATCCACTTGTGCTCCTCCTATCATCCTTATCGGCTGCCCAATCAGCATCACTATATCCCTCCAGCTGTAGTAGGCTTTCCTCACATTTCTGGTAGTGTAGTTCTTGATCTATAGTACCCTTTAAGTACCTCAGTATGTGTTTTGCTGTAGCCCAATGCTGTTGCTTTGGTTCTGCTAGGTACTGAGATAGTTTACTCACAACCCAGCTCAGGTCAGGTCTGGTACATGTCATAATGTATATCAAGCTACCTACTATCTCTCTATATCCTGTCGAATCGATAACTTCACCCTCACTGTCAAAATTTAACTTTTGCTCACATGGGGTGGATCTCGGTTTGCATTCGGACATTCCAAATTTCGCTAATATTTTCTCTATGTGTCTCTTTTGAGTCATTTTGATCTCTCCCTCACTCTGTCTGAAATCGATACCTAGGAAGTGTTTAAGTGGACCCATATCTTTCATCTTAAACCTTCTCTTCAACATTTCTTTTACATCACTGAGTAAGGTGTTGTTACTCGCTGCTATGATTAAGTCATCTACCCACACTAACAGAATCACTTTCTCGTTCTCAGATTTTCTGCTGTAGACACAATGATCAGCATCATTTTGCACAAAACCATTCTCTGTAAGGTGATCATGCAGTAACATGTTCCAGTTCCGCCCGGACTGTTTTAAACCATACAATGACTTGTTGAGTTTACACACTAAGTGTTCCCCTGTTTTTGACTTGATCTCAAAACCTTCCGGTTGCTCCATATATACCTCACAGTCTATTGGAGCATGGAGGTAAGCAGTCTTCACATCCATTTGGTGTAGGGTAAGATCCTCCTGTACAGCCACCTGCATTAATGCTCGTACAGAGGTCATGTTGGCTGTCGGTGAAAAAGTCTCTTTATAATCAATCCCTTCCACTTGACTATACCCCTTTGCAACATATCTGGCTTTACAAGTCTCAGATCCATCTGGGCTCTCTTTCACTGCATATACCCAGCGACCTCCCACTGCTTGTTTGCCTCTTGGCAGTGGGGCCAGAGTGAAAGTATTATTCTCTGTCAAAGAGTTCATCTCCTCTTTCATCGCGTCAGCCCACATTTTTGACTTCTTAGAGTCCCTTGCCTCTTTAAGTGTTTTAGGTACATCATAAGCCACTCTGTAGAAATAATCTACATTTTCACTTTCGTCATTATTACACTCAGCTTTACACTGGTACTCCTTTAAGTATTCTGGAGCCTTTCTCTGTCTCATAGGGTATCTCTTTTCTCCCTCTTCTCTCTGAGTACTATCTGTCTGGGTCGGACCTGCCTCAGCAGTCTCCTCAACATTTGACTCTTTACTCTCCTTAGGCTGTCCCTGACCCTGGTTGACTATCTTCGGTGGTGTATCTCTTTTCTCAATATCTTCCCCCATGTCACAATCTGTCTGAGTCTGGCTATCTGCGCTACCTTTGGTGAGGAATTTCACCAGCCTATGTTTGAGGACTTTTCCTGTCTCGGGATAATACACGTTATATGCTGGACTATATTTGTCATAGCCTACAAGGATCCCCTTTTTGCATCTAGAATCCAGCTTTTTCTTATCCTGCTGATATACGTAGCATTCAGAGCCAAATATCTTCATGTTAGATAGGTTAGGTGTTTTTCCTGTGAAAACACGGTAAGGTGTCTGCTCTAGCCGCTTACTGTAGCACCTGTTGCGGATTTGAGCTGCTGTCTGTACAGCATACGTCCATAATTGCTTTGGGAGGTTACTCTCCAATAGCATGCATCGAGACATCTCGAATAAGGTTCTCCAACCTCTTTCGGCAGTTCCATTCTGATGAGGCGAGTAGGGTGCACTCTTCTCATGCCTTATCAAGTTACTCCTAAGTAAAGACTGGAACTCCTGCCCGGTAAACTCTGTGCCGTTATCAGACCTTATGCACTTTATCTTTCCATATGGAGCTACATCTGCTATGAATTTTTCTGTAGCTTTTGTCGTGTCACTCTTTGCTTTAATAAAGTATGGAAAAATCATCCCACTGTAATCATCAGTAAATGCTATTGCATATCTGTATCCATCTTTATCTGCTGGTTCTATCGGACCGCATAGGTCTGTGTGTACTAGCTCTAATACGGTTGTAGCTTTAGCGTCTGCCTGTCTGTTTCTGCTTTGTGTAAACTTGCCCTGTGTGCATATTTCACAGTTTTGGTTGGACTTGTCATGTTTCCCTTTTATAGACATCCCTTCAACCACCTTTTCTAATTTTGCAACATCATCAAAATTACAATGACCAAGTATCCTATGCCACGTTTGAATGTCATGACAACCATATACTTCATCAACATTTTCATCCTCTACAGTGCTAAGGTAATACAGCCTACCATACACGTCCATTTTGAACATGGTACCATCCTTGTGGACCAGCCAGTCATTACCGTCCTTGAAGCGGACCTCAGCTCCGTTGGCTGTCGCTGCTTTGACTGAAAAGATGTTTTGTGGAAACGATGGGATGTAGAGTGCTTGCTTGAGCCTCGTTTTCACCTGTCGTCCCTCGCTGTCCAGCAAGTAGACTTCGGCGTCTCCCCTCATCTTCGCCATCCCGCTCACCTTGGATCCGTCAGCGAGCTCGATCATGTGGTCCTCGGGTCTGAAGCTCTTGTCAACTGTTTTGAACTTTGTGGCGTCGTTGATCATGTGTGTTGTGGCGCCGCAGTCGACCATGAGACCCTTCTTGTTTCCTCTTTGTGCAGGACAGTCACTCATCCTGAAACAGAAAGATGTATGCTCTGCCTCTGTCTCTCCATCAGCTTTCTTCACATGGTCACGGCCTTGTCCTCGGCTGCGTCCCCTTCCTCGCTGTGGTGTGTCCCATTTTCGTTCCTCTCTTCTCACCTGGTAACCGTAAGGACATGCCCTGGCCATGTGTCCCTTTTTACCGCACGTGTAATACTCGACATCAGCCATGTCCATTTTCTTCCCTCTTCCTCTTCCTCGTGACCTCGTTGCCCCGCTAGTCTTCATCACGTTGTCTTCTTCAACATTCACGTCACTTTTCCCATATTTTTCAGTACTCTCGTAACTTCGCAGTTTTGTTTTAAACTCGCCGAAGGTTACAGTGTCACTTGTCTGAGTGATGTACACGATGAATGGCTTGTATGAATCAGGTAGTCCTTTTACTACCATAGCCATCTGAAGCCCATCACTAATATGCTCCTCTGCTCTTCTCAATGACGTGAATATAGTCTCTGCTCGAATAATATAGTCCGTGACCGTTTCATTGCTAGCCTTCTGGAGCGAGGAAAGTTCACAATACAAACTCACAACGCGGGGTTTGTCCTTTCCCGCATAGTGCTCGCGAAGAATATTCAGTGCTTTTCTTCCGTCACGTTTCGCGTCCCTCATTACCAATGACAAGCTCTTGTTGTCTAGACATTGCACTAGTTCTGCATATGCCTCACCGTTCTTTCCCTCGTCTTCCGCGAGAGCTTCTTCGTCATCCTCAGCTATCTCCGGGTCTTCCGAGATAACTTCTCTGAGGCGACGTAACTCCATGTGCGCGAGGAACCTCGTTTCCCAGAGCTCGTAATTTTTCTCATCACCGTCGAATAAAAGTCTGAACCACCTTTGGCCTGATTGACTGGGCCCATAACCTGTAGCGTTAGACATTCCTGCAGCTATCTCCGTTATTACAGTCACCAAAGTGGTTAGCTAGTAGCTCCTAGTAGCTAGCATTCACGGGAGAAAAAGGATAGACTACCATCGTCTCTTTGGTCTGGGAACTCACTGACCGTTTATTCTGCTCATGCGCACAACAGCACCCCAGTGCACACAGGTATACATCCTCCCACGTGACATCACTGCACAGGCCACTCAACATGGCTTTGCTACTCATATAAGGAATATGCTCAACACTTTCCTCAGAGCTGAAGATCTCTGGACTGCAGCCATGACTGAGAAGGGTCTGTTTGGGTTCTGGTTCTGTCTGCTGGTGGTGTTTTTCCCGCTCCAGCCCGGTCTGGCTCGGAACTTCGATCCAGAGCAGTGCCTCGTCTCCGGGAGCTACAGTCTGATCAGGCTGCCAGAGAGTAAGGATGAGATAAGCTGCCGGCAGGATTGCAGAGCAGAACCAGGCTGCCACATGGCCGTGGTGTCCAGACTGCTCAACGGCCCAGCTCAGTGTCTGCTGGTCAACTGTCTGAACCAGGGCCCACATTCACACCCTCGAGATCCCAGCGCACAGATCCTCGGCGTTTACGTCAGGGACGATGGTGAGATGGGTTCGCAGTGTCTACAGGATTCTGTTCAGAGTGTGTTCACAGGTTTTTGATGAGGACCTCTGATGGCTCTTTGTTAGTGTGATGCTTGAATTTTGTTCTGGACCGTTGGGAAGAAAAACTGAGGATCAGAAGTCTTGATAACATCCAACTTTAATGTTTCTGATTGAGATGAAACCTGCTGACTGCTGTAAAATATCTCTATTCCACAGAACAAAGGAAGTGGCTTAAATAAGGAATATTCAAGAGTTTATACAGGAAGTTGATTTACCTCAAAGACAATTGAGGACCGCTGAGTTACAGATGTCTCTTTACCAATTTAAATCTCTGTGTAAATATCTGTATCGGCCTCATGGCTCTGTGTGAAATCAGTGCTCTTCCTGGAGGCTTGGTGTCAGAAAAATACAGAAACCATGATGGTGATATTTCTGTTTGTTTCATGTATTAATGTGAGGAAAGTTAAGGTCTGTTGAAAATACACATGACACCAGGTGGATGGAAAATCACCTACTGAAGATACTAAGAGTAGCATCAGACGAAAACTCCCAATGAGGAGAATCTACCCGTCACTTACATTAATAAATACAACTTAAACAAAAGGGATATTTGCATCATGTTCTCCGACTGTTTCTCCATCGTTTGATGTCTGACTGGAGCTCTTTAAAGCACTTCTTCTGCACTGGCTTAATTTTAGCTTTCTTTTGCAGATTTTTTGTATATTTGGTAAAAACTTTGCATTGAATTCAGATGGGAATCTATGGTGCTCCAGAAGGGGGGGGGGGATATAGATGACTATCTGCAACTTAAAATGAGTCACAGAGAGGCTGATCAGGGCAGATTAACCTGCGGACGCGCTGGCCGTCAATGATTCAAAGAACAAAAGGTCGACGTACATCGGGGTCAGTTCAGCACCCTGGAAACATCCACGACGCCGGAGTGCACACACCCGGGGGAGAGATTCATAGACTTCATTCTGAGATTGGCCTCAAATATAAGATAAGTGAACTAGAAGCAACTTGAATCGAGCCAGTGCTAACTCAGTGCCTTGGTCACAGCTGGTGGCCATCTAGGATCAGGGTGTTCTTGTTTAACTTTGATACAACAAGAACACGTTCCATAGCCAGGAGGGCTGTGAAGCTCTGCAATGAAACGTGTAAGAGACCTCTTTAATATACATTTTTGGGATTTTTAAGGAAACCGAAGACCTTCCTGTCTGCTAAATAGCATGAATTTATTCCCTCCATCTTTGTCCCTCCAGATCGTTGTTATCGGCCTGTGGAGTATGGTGTAAGACCTCTAATGCGCTTCAATACTAACCCACCTGCCTCAAAGGAAAGCCGCATTCCCAACTTCTTCTTCTACAACGTGTCGAGTTGGAGCTGTGAGGGATTTCATTTCAAAGGCAGTGGGTCCAATGGGAACATATTCAGGACTGTGGAGGAGTGTGAAAGCCTCTGTGGAGATGTTAAAGGTAACACAACACATTATTCAATATATTTATTAATACATTATCAATATTAACATTGTTACTAATAAATTAACATTATTACTTAAATATTAACATTAATACTAAATTAACATTAACATTATTACTCATGCATTAGAATTATTAACATTAATATTAATACATTAACATTATTAACATTGTTACATCAATCGATGAATTGATGAATGGATCACTGGTTTCAGCTCTTGTATAAACTGTTGGGAAGTCTGATTTTATAAACTTCATATATTTTGTATGAATATAAATGCAAATATCTGTTTGTAAAGTAACTACAGCTGATGCATAACATTCAGTGACAAAAATGTAATTATTTTTTCTGTCATCTTTCTTTAGACTTTGCAAACAGCGGTCGTGGGCAGAGCACAGGTAGCTTTACATTATCTTATTCATGATTGTTAGTTATGTTATGTTGTTATGTGTAATTCACAATTCAATATTTCTGATTTGAATCCAGCAAACACAATCAGTCAACCTACTGTGGGTTTAGGTGATAATACATCTGTGTTTCCTTTAACTGTCTCATTGTCTTTACAGCAGTGATTAACATAGAGGACAGGTTATTATGTTTATTTTGTGTTGTATTTACTTGTATTTGTATCACATTTAGTCTATAGTGTTAATTAAGATGTTTAAACCAAGTACCTCACCTCCTGTAACCAGTGATGATACATGTCTTTGTATTATCATAAAACTGTATTTTACTGTTACAGCTATAGCGGACCTCATTGAGTTAACACAAACATACACAAAGTGGAATACAGAACACATTGTGACGTTCATGGAGTTCATAAATTGATTATTTTCAGGGACAAAACACATTGATGAACATCGAGGATTACACTCGTTATTGTTAGCGCAATAAAACGTTTGTGTGTAAAAAGCCAATACTTTATCAAGACAAATGTCAACAAATGTGAAACCTGTTTCAGTCGGCTCTGTCTGCAGTCTGTCGTCCACCGCCGCACGATCGGTCAAAAGCTTTTTTCAAGTTATGTTTGTAATGTTTGTGAGATGTTTTCTGTACTTTTGTTACGTCTTCTACGCACGTATTTTGTTTTGTTGCCTGACTGCAACAATTTATTGGTAAGGATGTGGTGTTCAATGATACCCGAAGAGACTTTACACAACGTTAGCGGTATAGGCAGATAAATGACATGCGAAAAGCTTAATGTATAATATTAGCATGCGGACATTTTGGAAATGTCACGACTTTTTTATGCCTTTCCATGAGATCGGGCTGAAAGCAACGCTAAAACAAGCTAGATGTAAAATCACAACAGGAGGAAACACACGAAGCAGCTGAACAGACAATAAAATGCGAAAAGAAATGAAACAACAGAGATCTAGAGTAAAATTGTACAATACAGGCAATTAATGTGGAGCAATGAAGATATATTCCTGCATCATCTGCATACATGTGAACATTCTAACAAAATGAATCAAAAATCAATTAATCAATCTTCTTTCTGCTTTATCTTTACTTGTATAACTGTCTCATCTCTATGTATATTATTATTGTTATTATTATTTTATTATTATCTGATAAATAATTCACAAATCAATATTTTTCATTTGAATCAAGTTGCTACAACGCGTCACCCTGCTGTGGATCCAGGTGAGATCACACATGTGTTTTCTGCATTATCTTTACGTGTATAACTGTCTCAGGTTATTATGTTTACTTTTTGTCATGTTTACTTCTATTTGTATCACATTCATTCTATAGTGTTAATTCATATTGTTCATTTTAACCAGGTGCCTCGGCTCCTGTAACCAGTATTCCAGCAGGTGTTCTGGTTATTGTGGGTATTCTGTTCATCATCTTCGTCATCATCATCCGGAAGTACTGCAGAGGACAGCGTCCATGTTCCAGCGGGTAAAGTTAATTCATCAGTGTGTAGCTCCTCACGTCCACTTGATGTTCTTCAGCACACATTTTTCATGTTCGCTGCTAAAAAATGTTTAATCTGCAATTTATAGTTATGATGTGATGACAGTGTGTGTACCTTTACAAATTAAGATTTTAAGAGAAAAACGTTTCTGCTCAGACACATAACCTTTGACCCTTTAAGGGGAGACAATAGAGGCAGAAACTGAATGTTTCATGCACTTGTCAAGTTTGAGATCTTGTTCTATTTTTCTTTTATAACACGTCTTCTTTTAGACAAGTAGAAATAAAACATTTATTTTACCATTAGATAATGCTAATCGACTGGGGAAGTTTCTCTACGGATTGTAAAGATTTTTGAGGCTTTGGGCTGTTTATATAAAATTGACCTTACATGAAAGTTGGCACAATAATCCTGCATTATCCTCTTTCTTTCTCTCTCTCCAGGTACAGTCTGCTGCCACATAAATAAGGAGTAATCTTTTGTGGAGTCCATGTCTGTCGAGGGGATCTCATCGAGTCCTCGACCGCAGTGAAGTAGTAGTAGTGATAGTTTTTATCAAACAAACAGGAGGAAATAGCGTCTTTATTAGGGACTATTTTCTGCGGTGGATTAATCCACATTTGTGGCTCTAGTGAGTGTTTGTGTCAACAGGAAGGTGTGTTTAGGATTGAGTTAAATTAAACTACAGTGTGTGTGTGTTTGTGTGTGTGTGTGTTCGTGGTGATGAGTTAACGCGTCTCTATCTTTAATGCTTATGATATTAGCATGCTAACACGCTAAACCAGGCTAGCATTGTCGTCACTGCTTGTTTGTTTCTGCATTTAGACTCAGACACAGTTTGTCAATGATAACATTAATACTTCTGAATAAGTTAAAACTTTTTGCCACTATTTCATTCTTTTTTTTTTTGTGTTCAGTTTGTTGTTTTGTTGGTGAAGCTGCTGCTACAGAGGAGGACTCTTACAAATATCATGTATACTGTATACGGTTGATTTACTGAATTATTTTGTTTGGCTATGTTTAGTTGATTTTACGTTACTGATCATTTGTTGAATTCTGAATCGTCTTGATTGTAAAATTCTGAGAGTGAAAAGTGAAGTATGATTCATCGTTCGTCTTTAAGGCTTCGGTAGTAAACAACAGGCAAAGTGCTGCAACACATGTATTTCATTTTGATTAAAGGCATTCCATTTTAAAGCTTTTATACTTATAATAAAATAATTGTTCCAAAAGTTTATTGTGTTGTTTGTTTATGATCCTGTGAGCTTTGGTTGATCTTTGGACTTCTTGTGACATGATAACATCTTGTGATGATTTTTCTGATTCTGGATACATTTTAACAGATTAACAAACAAGCAAAACAAAGTGTTGACTAAATGTAATTTGCACCTTTATTAATAATCTTTATTTAGCACGAAAAAAGTAGAATATCTGAATCCCACATTTACCATCACAACCAACAAACGGACATCAGAATAGTGAAGTATTTGCATCAATCATATTCAAATGTATAACACAATCTGGTGTCTGGTGTGTTACATTGTAATAAAGCTTTCACATGATGTCTGAACTCAAACCATCTCACAAACACTGACGCAATCCAGTTGGAAGCTCCAAATTGTTCAATATTAAACAAATACATGAACAATTATAAAACAATATATATTTTCGCAGAGATTTATGTAAAAATGTATAGTTATGGTTAACGGAAGAGGAAATGATTACTTTTAAATTAAACTTTTAGCAAAAACAAATGCATTTTGTTCATATTATTGTTATTGTTTTATGTCCAATAAACAATAAATCTGTTGAGCGGAGCTGCAGATTGTATATGAGGGGAGGCTGACTGCTGACCCCAAAATCTATCATCATATTTTGATGGAAGGAAATCTCAACCCTGAGACACGACAGACACTTTAAATTTAAATGGGAACTCAAAATAACTTAAACAAACTTGTTTAAAACTGAAACCAGAGGTTTCTCTGTGAGGTGTAACGCTGCCCTCTACTGTCTGCTAGAAACACATGAATAATTGTTATGCAGAGTCACGTCATGGATAATTAAATTTCCCCCTGGGGATGAATAAAGTATACATCTATCTATCTATCTATCTATCTATCTATCTATCTATCTATCTATCTATCTATCTATCTATCTATCTATCTATCTATCCATCCATCCATCCATCCATCCATCCATCCATCCATCCATCCATCCATCCATCCATCCATCCATCCATCCATCCATCCATCCATCCATCCATCTATCTATGCAGAGTGACATCATGGCTCATTAATATGCAGAGTGCATTCTGGATACATAAATAATAATATCAGCAAACCTTAAATCTCCACCAGGGGGCGCTGCTGCTGTAGCGGCAACCCGACCAATCATTAAGGCCAGGGTGTGGTGTGTGTGTGTGTGTGGTGTGTGTGTGTGTGTGTGTGTCTGTTTGTGTCTGTGCTGGGGGTCATTGGTTGGGGGGGGAGGAAGAGGAAAAGATGACAATTTCCTGCTGCAGCTAGAAAATAAAACAAACAGGAAATAAGGAGCAGAACTCTCAGAGCTCGACGAGGAGCGAGTAGAGACGAGTAGAACCACAGGGAGCAGAACCCAGATGACTGAGGGACAGTAGAACCCAGTAGAACCTGACAAACAGAACATCAAGTGGAGCAGAGTAGGAAGGAACCTGCAGCCGACATTCAAGAGCAAGTCAATAGAAGAGAGCTGACCTGAGGACAGTAGAACCCAGTAGAACTCTGTACAACCCTCTGTAGAAGCAACAGAACAATAATAGAACACAGATAAAAACACCAAGGCTGCGACTCACTGTGGAGCTCAAACAACCGGCAACCGGCTCACTGAAACACACGTGCACACACACACACACACACACACACACACACACACACACACACACACACACACACACACACACACACACACACACACGCACACACTGTGGTAGAGATGTCACAGTCTTGAGGAAAAGTCCTGGATTATTTTTTTTATTTTAGAAAAACAAAAAAAGGTAAGAGCTGCTTGTTTAATCTCTGTTTCTGTGTGTGTGTGTGTATGTGTGTGTGTAATTACTGATGCTATGGGGACACTTTCTTAATTTAGTGATAAGTTAATAAGTTAATTAAGTTTTTATTATTTGCACATTCAGTATATGTAACAGCATGAACTCATTAACTGACAAACTGTAACTTTCATAATAAATATTATGACGTTTGACTTTACAAGTGAACAGTGTTCATACAGGCGCTAAATGAGACGAGCCCAGAAACAAACAGGTTTGAGAGGACTTGGAGACGTTGTGGGGACTCATCCTCAGATTGGGGGCAAACACACGGTCCCCACAACGTTACATTATCGGGTTAGGAGTTTAAGTTTAAGATGGATCTCTTCAGAATGAATGTAAGTCAATGACCTCAAAAGTGCTTGAAGCAAGTGTGTGTGTGTAAGTGTGTGTGTGTGTGCGTGCGTGAATTTCCTTTACTTGCTACAGAGTGAGGACCTAAACACAGAGTGGCTTCTTCAAAGGCCTGTTTGAGGATTAAGACTTTGTTTTAAAGTTCAGGTTAGAGTGAGGTTCATGTAGTCGTGATGGTTAAGGTCATTGTAAGGAGCTAAGGAATGCATTATGTAAATGAGAGTCCTCACAAAGATAGCGGTACAGGAGTGTGTGTGTGTGTGTGTGTGTGTGTGTGTGTGTGTGTGTGTTCAGGTAGCTCAACTCACAGTGACGTGTTGACAGACTGAAATGAGTCAAAATGATGATTTTGACTCCAGTGTTCCATTTTTTAATTCCATGAATCATAATTTGTATTCACCAAGTGATCCTGGTGTCTCCACCTGTTATGTGGACTGTATGTGTTAGTGTGCGTTTTTGCAAACTGAAGAACAAACAGCATTAACTTATTATTTGTGCTAAGCTAAGCTAAACTGGCCACTCAGTGATGAAAATGATCTGAAATACCTGAAGAAGAACAAAAGATATAGCACTGTTCCTTTAAACCAGCAGTCTGACATCCTGCTCAGTACATTAAAGTATCTACTATGTTTCCAGTGTGTGCGTGTGTGTGTGTGTGTGTGTTGACAGATTTATACAGTTAGGGTTGATTCCAGGTAATCAATACCCGATCACATCCAAATCTTGATTTACTGATGTGCCTCTTACTGGGAAGTCACGCCGTGATGAAGCCCAGTGCATGCTGGGTGGAAGTAATTATGATGTAATCGACACAGTCAGACGCGACTTCCTGTTTCAGGACGATAACCACTCTGGTTCTTGATTGTATTCATTCATTATTAAGGTGTAACGTTTTAAACTTTAACAGAACAAATTTAAGAGATTGAGTTTTGAGGGATACTTGAGATAAATAATGAATAAAAACTCGATATGTGTCGGACTGTGTAGTGAAAAGTAAATCAGTTTCTTCAGGACAGTTTAAAAGAAGAAGAATTTGCAGTTTAATGATTTGTCTTCTCAGAGCGTTGAGTTGCGTTTCTGTCTCATGTGAAACCAGTGACAGCAGCAGAATAACTGTATAAACTTCTCTTTCTTTGACCCACTGACCGCATGAAACTCTCTCTCTTTTTATATATCTGCTGACTCAGCGGCACAACTTTCATGTCAACACTTTGACAGCTCAAAGGTTTTTACTGAGGAGTGATTATTGAAACTATAACACAGAAGATCTTCTATCGATTGAAAGGATGGAGCCAAAGTTTATTACTCATACCCGTTTTTTACAACACACAACATAGTAAACAAATTTCCGAAAGTGTTGAACATTATATGATATATTTATATTATTAACATTTTTATTACATTATTTATATACAAGTTTCTTTGTATCAGTGTAGACTGACTGTATGTTTGTATCTGTGTAGACTGACTGTATGTTTGTATCTGTGTAGACTGACTGTATGTTTGTATCTGTGTAGACTCACTGTATGTTTGTATCTGTGTAGACTGACTGTATGTTTGTATCTGTGTAGACTGACTGTATGTTTGTATCTGTGTAGACTGACTGTATGTTTGTATCTGTGTAGACTCACTGTATGTTTGTATCTGTGTAGACTGACTGTATGTTTGTATTAGTGTAGACTGACTGTATGTTTGTATCAGTGTAGACTGACTGTATGTTTGTATCTGTGTAGACTGACTGTATGTTTGTATCTGTGTAGACTGACTGTATGTTTGTATCAGTGTAGACTGACTGTATGTTTGTATCTGTGTAGACTCACTGTATGTTTGTATCTGTGTAGACTGACTGTATGTTTGTATCAGTGTAGACTGACTGTATGTTTGTATCAGTGTAGACTGACTGTATGTTTGTATCAGTGTAGACTCACTGTATGTTTGTATCTGTGTAGACTGACTGTATGTTTGTATCAGTGTAGACTCACTGTATGTTTGTATCTGTGTAGACTGACTGTATGTTTGTATTAGTGTAGACTGACTGTATGTTTGTATCAGTGTAGACTGACTGTATGTTTGTATCAGTGTAGACTGACTGTATGTTTGTATTAGTTTAGACTGACTGTATGTTTGTATTAGTGTAGACTCACTGTATGTTTGTATCTGTGTAGACTGACTGTATGTTTGTATCTGTGTAGACTGACTGTATGTTTGTATCAGTGTAGACTGACTGTATGTTTGTATTAGTGTAGACTGACTGTATGTATGTATCAGTGTAGACTGACTGTATGTTTGTATCAGTGTAGACTGACTGTATGTTTGTATCAGTGTAGACTGACTGTATGTTTGTATTAGTGTAGACTGACTGTATGTTTGTATCAGTGTAGACTGACTGTATGTTTGTATCTGTGTAGACTGACTGTATGTTTGTATTAATGTAGACTGACTGTATGTTTGTATTAATGTAGACTGACTGTATGTTTGTATCGGTGTAGACTGACTGTATGTTTGTATCAGTGTAGACTGACTGTATGTTTGTATCTGTGTAGACTGACTGTATGTTTGTATTAATGTAGACTGACTGTATGTTTGTATTAATGTAGACTGACTGTATGTTTGTATCGGTGTAGACTGACTGTATGTTTGTATCAGTGTAGACTGACTGTATGTTTGTATCTGTGTAGACTGACTGTATGTTTGTATTAATGTAGACTGACTGTATGTTTGTATTAATGTGGACTGACTGTATGTTTGTATCGGTGTAGACTGACTGTATGTTTGTATCTGTGTAGACTGACTGTATGTTTGTATCGGTGTAGAAAGAAGATGGGTGTGATGTAAAGACTGACACAGAAAGACCTCCACATGTCCTCTGTCATTAATGGACATGATAAGCTCGGAGACAGACGGGCGGCCATGTTGGAAAACAGCCTGTCTGTAATCATGTGATTAAATATCTGTGTATTTAAATTAAGCGGAAAAGGACCAACATCAGTCAGTAAATGATCAACTGTGTGTGTGTGTGTCTGTGTTAAAAGTAGAGTTAATGAGTATTGTGTCAGCTCTTTTGTGAGGTGTGTGTGTTTACCAGCTGACTGACCGATGACTCCCAGCTACAGGAATGTTCACACACACACACACACACACACACACACACACACACACACACACACACACACACACACACACACACACACACACGCACACACACCGTAATAATGTCCTTGTTGAATGAAAAGTGACAGATTTTTTTTTCTGCTCGGGGAAATGATTCGTAGACAAGAGACAGGAAGTAGTTTGATATTGAAATAGAAAGTCAGGGACTCGATCCAGACCTGGACCCAGGAGGGACTTGTGTTTCCTGTTGGAGCTCAGGGGTCCGTGTGCAGACGATACTGGAGCCAGAGGACTGAGGTCATTGAAGCTGCTGCACTTCTTCTTGAAACCAGCGGTGGAAGAAGTACAATTACTCTGTTACATGTAAAATCATGCATTTAAAATCTCACTGCAGTAAAAGTACAAAAGTATCAACATCAAAATATACTTAAAGTACCAAGAGTAAAAATGACTGATTATTCAGAATAATAAATATTGTATTGTTGATACATTAAGGACTTTATATGCAGCTGGTATTTGATCTATAATAATACATCATCATTTTATGTTATTTCATTTAATTACTGGAATCTGTTAAAAGTAATTAAAGCCGTGTTAAATGCAGTGAAAAGTACAATATGTACCTCTGAGAGAGTTGAAGTATAAAGTAGCAGAGAATGGAAATACTGCAGTAAAGTACAAGTACCTCAACATTTCAATCGTCTCATTTTTCTCTCTGCTCAGAAACTACTGAAAGTACTTTGTTTTTGATATTTAAGAATCCAGTGGAAGTAAAACATTTTCCCGCCAAAATTAGTGTATTATTTGCCATTTTTTAAACGCAGGAAAACCAGAGCAGCTTTTCTTGTCTTTCTTCTGGTGAGTCACGTTCGATGTTAACGAACCTGCTGGAAAAAACGGATAAATAAACCGGTAAAATGTAACGCTGGTTACGTCTTTATTTTATACCTGTTACACATAAATAAGTGTCCACCGGGTGTCGTGAGTCCATCACACCGAACAGAGCTGAAAAAACCTCCTAAAGTCAGACGGAAAGAAGCTTTATTGTAATCATCACTTTCAAGGTGAATAAACAAGAATCCAGATGTCTGTTGTCTCGTAGCAGCTGCAGAAATAACACGATAAAAGTGATTAAATCAAAATGCAAAACATGTATTAACAGTCATGATATAGGCTCTGGCTATTTCCTGGAGGCAGCAGCTACGTCTGAGTGCAGACCTGCTGTCAATCAAACTCACAACAATCACTCGTTCATTTCTTCTGCATTCTGATGCATTTAATAAACTGGTGTTGATTATTAACTTAATCACCAGAATGCTGCAGCTTCATTCATCCATCGCGTTCATTGAAATAGTGAGTAAATAAAACCCTCTGTACCTGAACCACACACGGTGCGTTCAAGTACACAAACTACCAAAATATTTAGTCAATATTTAGATTTACTATGTCATAAAACAATACCAGCAGGCTTTTATGGCTATTCTTACCCACAATCCTTTGCAGCAGCAGATATATGAGCAAGAGGGTGAAAGTTCAAGGTGCCATGTTCTGAGGAAGTAGTTTGTCATGATTGAACGGATACTTCATGTAACAGTGTGTACTTTGTGTACTTTGTGAAGGCAGCTGCAGTGTGAAGTAAAAGTACAAAGAAAACGTTTCTGAAGATCAATAAAGAATCAATATTTTAGTTTTTTTTAGGTCAAATGAATCCTCTTCAATGTCAACCACCATCCACATCAATAAAGTTTTATTTTCAACAGGTTTTAATGAATAAAGTTAGACTTAAAGGAGAAGGTTAAGAATCCCACTGCAGCTGAACCCACCTTAATATTTCACTTAGCGTTTTGATTCTTATATTTCCGAGCGGCCCTGAACGCAGCACGGTAACCCTCCGGTGAGTGAGTCTCTGAGGCTTCAGTCGCTGCTGATCCGCTTCTCTCTCCAGTAACTCCTCTCTGCCGTGTCCGCCGCTTGTGACGCTTGAGCCGGGCTTGTGATGAGAGTTTGACCCGCTGATCCTCCAGCATGAGTTCCCGCCGTGAGTACAACATGTAAAGATGTTTAAGAACGTGACATGTTGAGAGGAAATATGGTTTCAACCTGAAACTAAAGAGTTATTTTACATCAAATGTTCAGAATCACAGAAATGATTTAGGTCTTTATTAAAAAGCTGCAAAAAGCATTATAGAAGTAATTCATATTCTGGAGAAATAGTTTATAAAATAGTGAGAAATGAGTGAAAAATGTCCGTTTTCTGAATCTCAAGGTGAAACGTTCAAATGTCTAAAACCCCCAAAATATACAGAAATAAATCAACTATTTAATTTTTTTTTTTATTAAAGCTTAGAATACTGCGTCATTAAGAAGTTTTTAAGCAAAAAAAAGAGTGAAATGAAGAATGGAGGTCTCCTATTGTCTCCTATTGTCTCCTATTGTCTCCTATTGTCTCCTATTGTCTCTTATTGTCTCCTATTGTCTCCTATTGTCTCCTATTGTCTCTTATTGTCTCCTATTGTCTCCTATTGTCTCCTATTGTCTCTTATTGTCTCTTATTGTCTCATATTGTCTCTTATTGTCTCATATTGTCTCTTATTGTCTCCTATTGTCTCCTATTGTCTCTTATTGTCTCTTATTGTCTCATATTGTCTCTTATTGTCTCCTATTGTCTCTTATTGTCTCATATTGTCACTTATTGTCTCTTATTGTCTCCTATTGTCTCTTATTGTCTCATATTGTCTCTTATTGTCTCTTATTGTCTCCTATTGTCTCCTATTGTCTCTTATTGTCTCTTATTGTCTCATATTGTCTCTTATTGTCTCTTATTGTCTCCTATTGTCTCTTATTGTCTCATATTGTCACTTATTGTCTCTTATTGTCTCCTATTGTCTCTTATTGTCTCCTATTGTCTCTTATTGTCTCTTATTGTCTCCTATTGTCTCTTATTGTCTCATTGATTCAGATGTCTTTTCAGTGGAGAAGTTGCGTTTGAGGTTGCAGGAAATGTCACTGAATAACTGAGTCTGTGTCGAAAAATGTTTTGTCCTGTCTGTCCTCAGAGACAGTTTGTTGTGACAGGTTGTTGTCCACAGAGACAGTTTGTTGTGACAGGTTGTTGTCCACAGAGACAGTTTGTTCCTCCTCTTCCTCCTCTTCTTTCTCTTGAATGAAACTAAATGATTCATAATAAAATCGATCCGTCACATTTGAACTTTGACGTCTTCACTATAGTTTAATATTAACAAACGTTTCTCAACGTGTTCATGAAGAACTCGTTTCCTCACAGAAGAAGAAGAAGTGTTTATTACGTCACTAAATGATTTATAGAATTAGAAAAGGAACATGAAGTGACCTACAGTCTGTACTGTGTCTGAACGCATCACAAAGTAGTTTTATATTCATGTGCAGACAGAACCACCTACTGGGAACCAGGTCTCCTTACCGCTGGACCAGAACCTGGGAGATCTGGTTTCATTGTGAGAGGAGACAGGTGCTTTTATTTTGAAACAGGAAACCAGAACATAAACATAAAAACATGATTTAGTGTTTATTTGTAGGCTGCAGCTGACGATTGTTTGATGAAGGCAAGAAAAGTTTATTTGAATTTCAACAGCAAGATGATTCATTCAAGCATCAAAACATCAAAACATCAAACAGAAGAAAATGAGATTTAAAAACAATTAAGAAACATTAAAAACATTCATTAAAACAGCAAAAAGCTGTGTAAGAAATAAATACAGCAGTGACATGCAGAAATGTATTAATATCCTTGAATGTGGTTCAATTAAAGGAAGCAAACAGAAACGTCTTCAATGTTGATTTAAAGGAGCTGCAGATGAAGATGAATTATTAATAAATCAGATTAACAGAAGAGCAGCAGATCCTCAGTTGCGTGTTAAAGTGAGACGTTCATGTCATTCTGACCTCAGGTCAGTGAGTCTGTCTCTCTGTCTCTCTGTCTGTCTCTCTCTCTGTCTCTCTGTCTGTCTGTCTCTCTGTCTGAGTGGACAGTTTGTACTTATTGACAGGCAGATGCATTGTGGGTAACCATGACCTGGGGCGACTGTGGCTCAGTGGTAGAATCAGGGTCGTCCTTCAATCAGAGGGTCGGCGGTTCGATCCCCGGGTCCACTAGTCCATGTTGATGTGTCCTTGAGCAAGGCACTGAACCCTGTGCCTACGGGTTAGTTCGTCCTGATGTCTGTCTGTAAACTCTTCTCAACAACATTGAATATTTAATATTACAATTAATTTACAACTGATTATGTACTGACGGGTCTCATTGATCGGCCTCAGAGACGAAGTCGGCTGGTTTCTGATCATAAATATAAATATAAATATCATAAATATCATAGATATAAATATCATAAATATCATAAATATCATAAATATCATAAATATAAATATCATAAATATAAATATCATAAATATCATAAATATCATAAATATCATAAATATCATAAATATAAATATCATAAATATCATAGATATAAATATCATAGATATAAATATCATAAATATCATAAATATAAATATCATAAATATAAATATCATAAATATCACCTCTGATTGATGAGTTGTTTGTTCTTGAGCAGATATTAATACTGTAAACATTGAGGGTTTTATTTGTCGTCTTCATCTGATCTCTGATCAGTCACCTCGATGGACGATGTAATTAATGAATCAGAGGAGCTGATTGGCTGATGGGACTTTGGAGCCACTAAAGTGTCTCTGGTCAATCATCTACTGATCACTCGTCTGATCTCAGACCAGGTTCACGTCTACACACACAGATAACATTCATGTCTCCTATTGATCGGTGT
>NW_027466548.1:600000-620000 GCF_050575085.1 Anarhichas minor | reverse complement strand
ATTTAGATGTTTTATTATTTGTATCATGTATATGAACGGATCAATGTATAAACTGTTATTGTGATGTTTTAGTTAATAACTAATAATTGATTTAGTAACTAGTATTTATGTTTAAATAAGTCTTGTGCATGGAATTTCTTAACTCAAGGACGATTTACTAGATTATTCCAGAGCTTTCAACTGCATCTCGGTCTCACTGAGGCTCTGATGTTTAGTTTGAGGTACAATGATGAGTAATTACATTGTTTTTGGATAATTCAACTGATAACAAATATAGCATTTTATTTATTTTTGCTAGTTTCTTGGTTTCTGGTTTGTTGTTCTTCTGCTCCGCTGGTTGCTGTTTGAGAATCGGCACATTTTATAATGTTTGCTGATGACATTTTAACAGTTGATTTTGTCAGCGTCTTTATTTCAGGAACTCTTTTAATGTTCGTGGATCCATGAAGTTTTAGTTTAGCTTTATTGATCTGAATTTTGCTTTAACATCAAGGTTTTAAAACGCCCACCTGTCCAGTAGAAATGGACTCAACAGTCTTGTCAGTTCCAGCTCTTTGATTGGTTGATTGATTGATCTCTTTCCCTCCCTCCTCAGGTTCCTCACTCCCTCCCCCCCCTCCCCCATCCCCATCATGCCCATCTTCAAAAACCTCCCAGTGCGCCTGAAAGGCGGCGGTCCGACTCTAGAAAACGCTTGGATCCTTCGCAGGATGAGCCTCAACATCACCCCCAATCATCGCCATCACAACCCCTTCGACCGCGATGACGGTGGCGGCAATGGCGGCCACGGCGACCACTGGTCGCCCGGCGGCTCGCTGCTCGACGGCGACGCGCCGAGGGACCGCAACCCCTTCGAGGACGAGGAGGACGAGAATGAGGCCAACGAGGGAAAAAAAAAGGGAGGCGGAGGTGGTTCGATGAGGTCGTCGTTCAAGTTCAAGTCTCCGCTGAAGACTCTGGGGAAGCTGGGGAAGAACCTCAGGCTGTCGGGGGGGAGGAGCAAAGAAAGCGAGACACCCTCCCCACAGGGGTCGCTGCAAGGAACGCCGTCACCCGCAGAGAAAAAGAAGAGGGGCAGGAGGAGCTCTGAAGGAAGTCTGTTGAGGTAAAGACAAAAAGTAAAGTGGGATGATGGAAGTCTGTTAAAGTTAAGAACGACGATAATCGGTCAAGGAAAGGTAGAACAAAGGGACGAAGGATTAGAGGAGTTTGATTGTGGTTTGTTGAGGTTTACGTGGACAAGATTCAATTCAGGATTCAAGATCCAGAAGATTTAAGGTTGTCTAAATAAATACAATAGAGAGAGAGATAGATAGATAGTTACTTTGTTAATCCCACAAGGGGGATTTTCACTACAGCAGCATTTATAGATACAGGTAAAGCAATAATATGAATAATAATATTAAATTAACTAACTAAACAATAGTGCAAAGATTTAACCAAACAAAACAAACAAACAACATACACATTAACACAACACAGCACAGGATCCTACACTGTCCTACTCAATGAATTGTGGAAAAAGAGACTTTTTGACATCTGCAGTTACAGTTTGTTTAAAAAAACAATAGCAGCTGAAGGTCATTGAAGGCATCACTGGTAACATTTTTACCAAACCAGCAAATCATAGAAAAAAAGGACGGGCTCAAAAAAATAAGAATATCACATGTTCAGTGTCATGTTCACATTGAAACCATTGATTTTGCATCAAATCTAAGCTTCTGCATAGTTCATTGTATCCATTTCTTCTATGAAAGAGCGACACTGAAGGCTTTCCTACATGAAAAAAGATGTTTTCTCTCTTCTCCCGAATGGCTTCAATGGCTTGATTGACACACGGTTCATCCAATCACCTGCCAAGTATTTATTGAAAGTGCCCGCCCCTTTTCCAAAACGTTTCCAAAGATGTCTTCTCAGATCTGGCAGGCCAGGTTTGGGGGAAAGGGGCCTCCTCCAAAAAACTATAAACATTTCCTGGTTTTTAGTTTTACGAAAAGACCGACCACCGAAATTCATCAAGACTGGGCCATGATCTTGATCCACACCCTGCAGGAGATTCACAAATCACATACTTATGGACGCATCTCAATACGATGATTGCTCTGGTCATTAAGCCAACATATTGCACTAAAATCTATATTAAAGTTAGATAGGAACTTTTGCGCAAGAACATGTGACTCAATACAATTAAAAGCAGAACAAAAGTCAATATAAAACAACTGTGCGTGGTTCTTATTTCAAAGATTTACATCCTCCACTAAACCCCTTTGCTCTGTAGGCAAACTGTAAAGAGTTCCAACAAGTCTTAGAACCATAGATATCAAACCTAGAGTAGAATTTGTTTAACTCTTCTACCAATTCATAATCAGCCTTCTAAGGATAAAATACTTCTCTGTCCTTCTTCTGCATCACAATCATGGACTTGATTTCCTTCCAAACGAACCTTTAAGTGCTCTTAGTTCAGCTCACCCACAAGGGTTATTTGTTAAGATGATGAGAGTTCGTCAAGGTAAAAAGGGAGGATCTTAAAGGTATCGAGGGATGTTGGGAGTTTGTCTAGGTTAAGAGAACCAATTGGTGTTTAGGGATCAGGGGAATCTGGTCAGTAATGAGGGATGATGGGAGTTTGTTGAGGTATAGAGGTACAAGGGTGGTTTGTTGAGATACAGAGGTATGATGAGAATTTGCTGAGGTAGAGAGGGATAAACAAAGTTTGTAAGGTTTAAGAGGGATCGAGGTAAATAGGGATTACATTTGGACCAGTGAAAGGTAAAGAGGGAGGATGAGAGTTTGTCAAGGTAAAAAGGGATGATGTTAAGGTAAAGAGGGATGATGGCAATTTGTTAAGGTGCAAAGTGATGTTGGTGTCTAAATTAAGAGAACCAATTGGTGTTTAGGGATCAGGGGAATCTGGTAGGTTAAAGAGGGATGATGGGAGTTCGTCAAGATATTAAGGTACAAGGGTGGTTTGTTAAGATACAGAGGTATGATGAGAGTTTGCAGAAGGGAATAGGGATGAGCAAAGTTTGTAAAGTTAAAGGAGGATCGAGGTAATTAGGGATTACATTTGTCAAGGTGAAGGGGGACCAACGGAATATGGGAGTTACGGTAAAAAGGGAGGATGAGAATTCGTCAAGGTAAAAAGGGAGGATGAGAGTTCGTCAAGTTAAAAAGGGAGGATGAGAGTTTGTCAAGGTAAAAAGGGAGGATGAGTTTGTCGAGGTATATAGGGACAAGGGTGGTTTGTTGAGATACAGAGGTATGATGAGAAGTTGCTGAAGTAAAGAAGGATTAGTGAAGTTTTTAAAGTTAACAAGGGATGATGGGAGTTTGTGAAGTTATAGACTAGATAAAGTAAAAGGGATCAAATTTGTCAAGGTGAAGGGGGACTGTGAGACGATGGGAGTTAAGGTGAAGACTGATAAGGAGAGTTTGTTGAAGTAAAAAGGGACAAGGTAGGATTGGACGGAGGAAGATGGGGTTCGTTCGCTCATGTCTTCCTTCGTGTTTCTTTCCAGATTTGCAGGAAAATACCGCGACACCCTCGGCTCCCGTAAGGAGTCGATCACCAACGGCGAGCCAAACGGCTCGGAGAACGAGTGCGACAACACCAGCCGCCGCCTGTCCTTCATGAAGATGGTGGGCCTGGGGAAGCTGAAGAGGGAGTCCATGAACGACTACTCGTCGCAGGGCCCCGAGGAGCAGCCAGTGCAGGAGGAGGTGGTGGAGGAGGTGAAACCCAGAGAGCCGCTGTCAGGTAAGAAGGAGTCGCAGGTGATTTCTTTAAAGTCAACTCACAGATTATCATGTGAATACAGACAATTTAGAGAGTTTGTATTTGATGTCAGTCCCAGCAAGGAAACTCCAACACAGTGACGGTAAAAACCTGTTGTTGATCTTTTATCAGAGGAAAACTTTTAGAGTTTGACCCGACGATGAAGGTGTGACATTATGTTTTCAAGTTGTCCGTCCGTCCGTTCGGTCCATTCTCATTAACGCGAAAACGGCTGGAGGGAATTTCCTCAAATCTGACAAAAACATCCAGCTGGACTCTGAACTGATTAGAGTTTGGAGGTCAAACGTTTTTGGCCATAACTCAAGAATTTGATCTGCTAATTATGACAATTTCACACAAATGTCTAACGGGATGAAATGAATTGAAGACATTTTTGGACAGACGTAAATGTAAACCGACACCTGACTGGTTTGTCGACCTGAGACCTGAACTAGGACCGAAGCTGGGCCGGCTCCAAATTCTACTGATGGGGGGTCAATGTGTCTTGGTTCAGGTCCAGATTGTGTTGCTCTTTTGTGAAATGTTGGTTAGGTCTTCATCAAATCTGTTTCCAATTCAAAACCACTTGTCATTAAATGACCCAAGTTCCACTTTGTCGAGTCTTGTGATGAAGTAGATCTTAAGTTTAGATTATTTTGCTTCTGGTGAATTTCAGTGCTTTCCTGGAGCTGGTTCACAAACCAGATGATGGAAATAAGAAACTATGATTTGTGTTGATTGGATTTTTAGTGTATAAGGAACAATTGAAGAGGATGTGTGTGATGGTTTTGTGTTTTTGGTTGTGTGTCTGATGTGTGATCAGATGTGAGATGTGATGTGTGATCAGATGTGTGATGTGTGATCAGATGTGTGATCAGATGTGAGATCAGATGTGTGATCAGATCTGATGTGTGATACATTTTGATCACACCAAAAATGGTGTGATCAAAATGTTGTAATGCAAAATGTTGTACCCCTGAAAAAAGGGGGATAAATAATCACGAGAGTGATATGATGTTTTTCCTCAGCAAGAACTTTACTGCAATCGTTTGTACAAAAATACAATCATTTACACAGGAAGAGATTTACAGGAGAGTAGAGAGTACATACGCTATTTATGTTAAACACTATTCAAAGTATTACTTTAGATATTTCCCCGAGCACAAACTAGCTTACATTCAGTACTGTTAAAACTCTCAAAGTGCATAAAACATATTCTACAGATAAAACAAATAAAATATCACTACTAAATATTACCGTCTGTGTACATGTGAATTCACAAAATGGTGGCAGTAGACGCAGCTACTATTACACGCGGGAACTCACGTAAATTACACACACTACAGTACTCTCTGTAAAACTTAGCTCTAAAGTACCCAAAAATGTAACAACATTCTCTTAAAACATAGGACCATGTTAGCAGATTCATACCGACATGTTAACGCTGTTTAAAATCCACAACATACCTGAAAAAAGGGGGATAAATAATCACGAGAGTGATATGATGTTTTTCCTCAGCAAGAACTTTACTGCAATGAGGAAAAGATCGCGATTTCCCCGAGATATGTGGGTGGAGACCAAAGCAATCGATCTCAGACTCAAGATCAAGACCACTATGTAGATCAGTTTAACACTACGTATCCAACTACACAATTCAGAACAAAACAAACGATGCAAGAAAACACAATCTTATTATCTCAACCACGTATTCATGTGTGATGTGTTTTAACTCCTGGTTTCCGTAAATCGTAAAGTTATCTATGAATGATCCTCTCAATCACATTACATTCCACACAATAGACCATGAAATTACTATTTTCCTTAACTTATAAAAATGCATGTTTTCCAACTTGTCACACTCTCTCCTACAAAATAAATGTCGTCCCGACATTAACTCAAACATTTTCCTGCAATTAAACAGTCTCTTATGAACTTGACACTGAAGATCCTCTTCTGTAAGCTGGTGCTTGAACAAAGGTCAAGGGTCACGGCTCAAATAGTCCATATTCACAGTTTGTGTTTGTTGACTGTCCATTATAACAGTACATATATGTCTTTGAAAACAGTCTGTAAGGACAGTCAACTAGAAGTCCATGGTTCTAGCTATGTACATACATATAGGGTGACTGAAGGTAGTATGGCTGTAAGGGTGGCAACCATGGGACCAGTCCTGGTACGGGGTAGAAAGGTAACAGCTGTGGTGTTGACTGGATATTGTAGCATGAAGGGATACCAAGCTGATCATAGGTGAGGCGTCTTGGCGGATGTCTCTCTCTTTGTGGCAGCTGGTAGGCCGGCTCTACAGGTTCAGCAGCAGCACTTGATGATGGAGAGGTATCTGGTGAGCGATCATCAGGCAGATTTCCAGCAGGTACGTTTATCTCCTCATCAGGCAAGTTTTCAACAGGTGTGCTGGCCTCATCCAGCTGATCTCCCTCAGGAGGCTGTGCTGGCATGGCAACAGGGACTGTCACTCCAACTCTCTGTTCCACTGACAGGGGCCCATGTTCAGGCTCCATCTCTGGTTCGGCAGGCAACGTGGAAACCTGAAATGGCTCATACTGAAGGTCATATTCATCTCCACTGTCTTCATCAGACTCTTGAAGCTGTAATGCAGGCTGGTGTCTTTGTTTCTGGTTGCTTTTGTCATTTTTGGTCACTTCTGGTTGTGTCTCAAAAGGTAGGTAGTCACAGGACATGAGCAAATTTCTGTGCAGGACCCTGGAGCGTCCCTTACCCCTTTCTGGTCTTAGTTCATAAATCGGCAGGTCAGAACCCATTTGTCTCACTACTGTGTGAACTGTGTCTTCCCAATAGTCACGAAGTTTTCCTGGTCCTCCTCTTGGCGTCAGGTTTTTGATCAGAACCCGCTCACCAGGCTGTAGCACTGAACTCCTAACTTTTGTGTCATAATGCTCTTTACTCCTTTCGGCAGCTTTTTGAGCATTCTCATTTGCAATGGCATATGCTTCCTCCATACCTCTTTTCCATTTCTCCACATAGTCACGCTGGTCACTGGAACCTGACTCTGTGTACAGTCCAAACAGCAAGTCAACTGGAAGCCTGGGTGATCGCCCAAACAGAAGGTAGAATGGTGAATAACCTGTCACATCACATCGGGTACAGTTGTAGGCATACACCAATTTGTTAAGAGACTCCTTCCAGTTTGATTTCTGTGTTTCAGTCAGTGTCTTAAGCATCTGCAACAAAGTCCTGTTCATACGCTCCACTTTACCATTTCCCATCGGGTGATAGGGTGTTGTCCTAGACCCGGCCATGCCACTGAGTTTTTTTAACTGAGTGAACAACTGATTTTCAAATTCTCTTCCTTGGTCATGGTGGATGCGAGAGGGGAACCCAAATTTCAGAGAAAAGTCATTGAAGATGAGATTTGCAGCAGTTTTTCCTGACTTTGACGTGGTGGCATATGTTTGAACAAAACGTGTGAAATGGTCCACAATCACAAGGATGTACTCATATCCACCTTTGCATCGGTCGAGATGTAGGAAATCAATACATACCAGTTCAAAGGGCTGTGTTGTCACAATATTTGTCAGGGGAGCTCTTGTTTCATGGCATGGCTTTTTCTGCTTGAGACAGGTGCAAGCTTTAGTCACATAGTGCTCAATGTCAGATTGCATATATGGCCAGAAGAAGCGGTCTCGTACTAGAGATACTGTGCGATCTGCACCTTGGTGTCCCATGTTATTGTGCAGCTCTTCCAGCACCTTTCCTTTGTACTGGTCTGGTAGGACCAACTGCCTACGGCCTGTGGTAGTCCTGTACAAAAGACCATCACTGTCAATTGTCAATTTGTCCCATTCTCTGAACAGGCATTTTGTTTTTGGACTGAATGTCTTTAGCTGTTTAACTGGTGGTCTGGAACCTGACAGTTTACAGTCTAGCAATGGACTGATGTACGGATCTGATTTCTGTGCCTCTCTTAACTGTTCTTTTGGAATGGGGCTGACTGATGCTGTGGCTAACTCATCTGCAACTGAGACCGACATGGATGCAGCGGAAAATGACAACATTTCAGGAGACTTTGCTTGTACCTCAACTGCTTGGATCGTGGCAGCGATGGTGTCGGGTGGCAGCTCCTCAGAACATTTTCTCATCAATGACTCTGCATCCAGTGGCATCCTCGACAAAGCATCTGCGTCACTGTTCTCTTTCCCTGGCCTGTACTTTATTGTAAAGTGGAAATCAGCCAACTCGGCAACCCACCTGGAAGTGGTCGCGTTCAATTTTGCAGTGGACAGAACGTATGTGAGCGGGTTGTTATCACTATACACAGTGAAGGTTGGAGCATAATACAAATAATCACGGAATTTGTCAGTGATTGCCCATTTTAAAGCTAGAAATTCTAACTTGCCTGCATGGTAGTGATAGTTCTTCTCAGCTGCTGTTAATGAGCGGGAGCCATAGGCAATGACTCTCAACTTGCCATCTTATTTTTGATACAGTACTGCTCCCAAGCCTTGGTGTGACGCATCTGTGTGTACAACGAATGGCTGAGTGAAATCAGGGAAGCCCAACACTGGTGGATGGAGCAAACAGTCAATTAGTTGTTCAAGTGCCAGTTGGTGCTGATCAGTCCATGTGATTGGCTTGTTAGAGGGCACGACATGACTCACTTTCTTTGTTTTTGATTTTTTTGTTTTGTCAGGGACCTCGTTTGGGTCTGCTTTCAGGAGGTCATACAGACAGTTCGCTTTCCTGGAGAAGTCTTTGATGTATTGTCTGTAGTAGGTGAGTAGACCAAGCATTTTTCTGAGCTGACCCACATTCTGCGGCCTGATATCTTTCAATGCCCGGACTGCTTCAAAATCAGCTGGATCAACTTTGCTGCCATCTGCAGACACTATTCTTCCCAAATAACGGACCTCAGGTTTTAAGAGATCACACTTACTTGGTTTGAGTTTGATGCCATACTCCCTGAGGCGTTTCAGCACTTTTCGCACATCATCCACATGACTTTCAAAAGTCTTACTGAAAACCAGTGTGTCGTCCAGATAAGGGATGCAGATGTTATCCCGGAGCCCTTCCAAACATTCCTCCATACAACGTTGGAAGGCAGCAGGGGCGTTCATGAGGCCAAAAGGAATGCGTATCCACTCATAAAGTCCCCACGGTGTAACAAAAGCTGTCACTGTTCTGCTCTCTTCGGAGATAAATCCCTGGTGATAAGCTTTTCCCTGGTCTAAGAGGGAGAACCAGGAATTACCACCTAAACTGTCCATGATGTCTTGGACCCGAGGGATAGGCTGGCGGTCGGGATGTGTCTTCCTGTTCAGATCTCTATAGTCTATACACAACCGGAGGGTGCCATCCTTTTTTCTAACACACACGACAGGTGAGGAGTATGAAGAATTAGACTTTCTCACCCAACCCTGTGCTATTAGGTCATGGAGGTAACCCTTCATCTCCTGGTACAGGGGTTTTGGCACCGATATGTACGTGCGTTTGACTGGTTCAGGGTCTTTGAGAGAGATGGTCATTTGCAACCTTTCAATGCAGCCGATATCATTGTCTGATCTTGAAAAGGAATGACACTCTTCTCTAAGCATCTGTCTCACTACCTGTCTCTGACCTTCATCCAGGTGACTTAAGTCTACAGGTGGATCCCACTGTTCACTAGCTTTACAGGAGGTTTGGGTGCTAGTGTGATTCACTGTAGCTGGTGTTGTAACTTTTTCAAAGGTCTGGGCAGGCATCACAGTCAGAATCATTTGTACTGTTCCAATTACAGTGCGCCCTAGCAAAACAATGTCATGGTCAGTTGGGTTAGAGACATCAATTATGATGACTGGTACCACTCCTTTCCTGACTCTGACTAGTGTGTCGTAGAACTCAAGACCATCTGGCCATCCAGGGTTCAGGTCTGGCTGAAATAGCATGGTCATGTCTTGCTTGAAAGGCTGGACAGCTACACGACACTCAATCTGAATACTGCTGTGTTTTGGCACTGTAACCATCTCTTTCTTTGTTTTCACTGTATACTCGTCTATCTGCTCGACACTCACAGCCTGTATAAAAGCTCTCACCTTATTTCTTTTGAGACTTGGGAAAGCTTTCCTCACAGCACTGTACTGTTTGGTCTTCTCAGTCTTTGCCAGTATGTGTTCAACAACATTGAAACCTATGATGGGATGGGACAGGTGACAGCCTTTCATCACAAGCACGGGAATGATCAGTTCTTTTGTTTGGTCGGTTTCAGAGGCTAGCCGGAAAGTTGTCTCAACCCATCCCAGGTAAGGCATTTCAATTCCATTTGCAGCAGTCAATGTTAATCCATCAGGTGTGTCAAGAATTTCTGAAACATCTCTCAGTCTTACATCTGGTAAGTATTCAGTTTTCCATCTTTCATCAATGATCGATACCTGAGAGCCTGTGTCCCATAAAGCTTGGAGCTGGTGACCGTTCAGGTAACATTCAACAAGACACCGCCTGCCAACTAGTGAGGTGACTTTGTGGGGGTGGCAAACTGGAGCAAGGGGTGGCAAATAGTGGGCTCTATTGTCTTTGCAGGGAGGTTTTTCACTTTTAGTTGTCAGGTGAGTGCATTTTTTCCTATGTTCAGTCCAATGTTGTTTTTGACATGCAATGGAACAATACAGTGCCTCTTTACAGGATGAGCACTGTTTCAGCTTCTGTGGTGAACTCATACTGCCACAATTTGCACATTTCTGGGACATTTCATTGGCTATGGTTAACACTCGTCCCGCAGGGGCAACCATCTCCCGTTTAAAGGGGCCTCTCTTGATGTTCTGACTCCTCTAGTTTTACATCCAGCTTGAAAATGTTCTCCACTCCCACAGTGGTAGCAGTACATGCAACGTTCTTCTGATCCAGTCTGCTGGCAGACAAAACACCTCCTTGGAACATAAGCAGGGCCGTTGGTGTACCGGTGAGGTGCATGCTGGGGGTGAGTTGTATTTGGTGTTTGGGGCTGGCTGTGGCTGCTATGATACTGCTGTTGTGAACTATGGGCCTGGGGGTCCCTATCTGGCCTTCTAGCTAAAGGTGGGGCATAGGGTTGTGACTGGAACATCGGCTGTTGCAATGTCTCTTTAATCTGAGCTATTTCTGCACTGAGGCCTTTAAGAGAAGCAACACCGGTCTTAAGTTCTGCTAACTCTGTTAACCACTCAGGGGGCACTTTTGCTTTAGCTTCCTTCACAGGGCATTTTGCAGATGGCGGGTCTTCTGACTGGACTACGCTTACACTTGTAGCTGGCTGTGGGGAGCTGAACCTCTTCTTGTTTCTTCTTTCCGTCTCATTGGCACAGGCAATGTTTAACCTCTCTAGCAAAAGCTCATCTGAGGTGTTAGTATCTAACAAGAGGGGCTGCATGTCTATCCTGATACTGTCATTCTGGAGACCAGTAAGTACTGTGTGCAAGCACATGCGCTGGACTAGAGCTGGGTCATACCTAAGCCCTGATTCTGACTCTTGGGACGCAAATAGTACTTTCTGCCTTAGACCGAAGACTCGCATCAGGAAACTTTGAGGGGTCTCCTTGCTATGCTGTGCTTCTGAAGCTAGTTGCTTGTAAAGCTCTGTGGCGCTCTTTTCTTGGAAGTGTGAGCGTAGGATGCACCTAAGAGTGGGAAGGGTAAGGTGGGATTTTCCTTCCAAGTAGCTGCGTAGCTGTGCGCCTGGAGAAATAGCTTTGATTACTGCGTCTACTATTTCTATCTCAGGATAACCTCTGCTTAGTCCATTCTCAATCTGGTGAACAAGACTGGAAAATGTCATTTTATCTCTCTGGCCTGGTTCACCGATTTGACCAGAAATTTTGAAATCTTTGCGCCAGCATGGGCTTGGCTGCGACTGAGCACTGGCTATGGGCTGCATGCTCACTTGTGGGCCGACAGGGGTTTGAGGTAGGTGCAGAGAACTATTAGCAATGGCATTGACATTAGTAGTTTGGTTGAATTCCAATCCTTGTTGTTGGTTTACAGCTCTTAGCTCCTCCATTTCTTTCTGTGCTCCTGACATCTCATCGTGGTTGTTTTGTAACACTTCGACAATGTAGTCTTTCAGTATCAACAATTCGGACATTCCGTCATCTTCTAGATCTGCCACCTCTTCTCTTTCAAGGTGGTTCAATATATGAGTCAACAAGGATATGCGGGATTTTCCTTTAACATTTGCTCTTTGTTTGTCTGACATGTTGAGAAAATCACAGATTTCCAGTAAATTGTCTTTGGACAGGGTGTGTAATGCACCTACTACCTCTTCCTGTAGCTCTTCCAGGGCTGCCATAATGTTGACAGGGCAGGATGGGTTTCAACTGTAAAGGAGTCCACTCTGAACTGGAAGGTCTTTTCTGTCCCTGATGATCTCTAACTGGCCTCAGGTGACCAAAATGTTGTAATGTGTCTGATGTGTGTGATGGTGTGATCAAAATGTGTGTGATCAAATCATCTGTGATCATCTGTGATCACAGATCAAATCTGTGATCAAATCACAGATTACTGTGATATCTGTGAAATCTGTGATCAAATCACAGATCAAATCTGTGATCAAATCATCTGTGATCATCTGTGATCAAATCATCACCCATCTGATGTGTGATGTGTGATGTGTTGTGTGTCTTAATGTGTCTGATGTGTGTGATGTGTGTGATGGTTTTGTGTTTTTTCAGGGGTACAACATCATTTCAGCAGATGATGAAATAATTATTTTGTGAAAACAGATGTGGTCAACTGGCAGCTTTAGTTCGAAGGTTATTTCACAGCTGGCAGAGAAATAGGTGGACTCTCTCTCTCTCTGTGTTTAAGTTCATCATCCAGTTTGTTTTCATACCACCCGACTGATCTTATCAACGTCTGCAGCTATTTTAGACCCCAACAATAAATAGGGAGACAGACAGACAGAGAGAGAGACAGACAGACAGACAAAGAGAGGGACAGAGAGACAGAGAGACAGACAGACAGAGAGAGAGAGACAGAGAGAGACAGACAGACAGACAAAGAGAGGGACAGAGAGACAGAGAGACAGACAGACAGAGAGAGAGACAGACAGACAGACAGACACAGAGAGAGAGACAGAGAGAGACAGACAGACAGACAAAGAGAGGGACAGAGAGACAGAGAGACAGACAGACAGACAGACAGACAGACAGAGAGAGAGACAGACAGACAGACAGAGAGAGAGACAGACAGACAGAGAGAGAGACAGAGAGAGACAGACAGAAGACAGACAGAGAGAGAGACAGACAGACAGACAGACAGACAGAGAGAGAGAGAGAGACAGACGGGTTAGTGAAGGTGACATTGAGATGTTGTAATTCTCCATTAGTTTCCACCAGGACTCTGTGTGTGTGTGTGTGTGTGTGTGTGTGTGTGTGTGTGTGTGTGTGTGTGTGTGTGTGTGTGTGTGTGTGTGTGTGTGTGAGTGTGTTTACTCATGTTGTGGGGACATAGATCTGTTTACACACTCACATTGTGGGGACTCACCTTCCTTTGGAGGACAAAATGTATGTCCTCATAACGTAAATCATTACACTTTAGGGTGAAGCCTTGGTTTATAGCTATGGTGATGATGGAAACACGACTGATTGTGTGTGTGTGTGTGTGTGTGTGTGTGTGTGTGTGTGTGTGTGTGTGTGTGTGTGTGTGTGTGTGTGATATCATAAGTATTGGGCCGATCCTGGAAACTGGAAACTTTCTAAGGGCGTCTATTGTTTATCGCACCCTGTTTACTCTGCTATTTAGTAATGATTAAAGTGTGTGAGTGTGTGTGTGTGTGTGTGTGTGTGTGTGTTCTAAGTTCCTCCACACCCTTGTTTACATGTTAAAACAGTTGTATAACTCCCACTGTCTCAAACTAGCACTGAAAAGATATAAATATATGAAATGTTCACACTGAGCTGCTGAAACCAGAATTCTGCCAATAAATCTCTTCTGTTGATTGATTAATCAATTAAGAGACTTAATAGTTGCAGCTTGTTAATGTTTGAGACAAGATTCTTTGAGTCTGATACTGAGTTAGAAAAAGATACCTCAGCTGATATTTATATATTTTTAACGTTAATCTATTTTTTATCCATTTTTAAATAAGATGAGATAGAACTCTACTAATCCTGATGTAAATTGTTGTGCCAGAGTTTGATCAAAGATTACAACAGAAAAATAACAAACAATAACTGAAAGAAAGTATAAACGTATATGAACAACAGAGACATTATTAATAAGTCTAAAATAAGTAATACGGACACCAGTAAAATACAGTAGCAATAAGAGTAAGATACATAATTAAAATAAAATAAATAAGGAAATTACAACAACAAAAGATTAAAAACAAGAGTAAAAATATAAAGTCTATAAAAAGTAATACTAACACCAAAAAATAAATAACATAATATTGACAGTGTATTGTCAATGATATATAGAAATCATAAAGAGTAATATTGCACATTATGTGTTTTTTATTGTTGTCAGATGTTTGAGCTGTAATATAATAATGAAAAGAACGTTTAAGAACTTCAAACTCCTCACATTAATTACTGTGAAGCAAATAAATCAAACACATCATGATGCTTTAATAATTCTGGATTCTGATTGGTTGGTTTTGGATTAAGATTAAATAACATGAACATTTATGTGTTTGTTCTAAATGAATGCTGCAGTTGTAAACCTCAGCAGTGAGTTATTTGTGTTCAGATAAACAGCTTCTCAGTCAAAGACATACTGACGCAGTTTGTTTATTTGAGTCTGATACTGGGTTAGAAAACGATTATATTTAACGATATTATTTGCCTCCATGAAACTTGTCTCGTCTCCCGATCAACAATCAAAAACAGCCTCATTGATTATGTGATGTAACGTTTTGCTGTTTCATAGACATTTTATAATTTCTTCTGACAGTAGTGGATGTTTGGAGCCACTTTTTAGGACATAAAGAGTTTTAATAACCGTAAATGTGGAGATAACTTTAACTCAGACATGTAGTGAGTGGGAGGTTTTACAGAGTAAAAAAATAAACTTTTCTCTTTTTATTCTTACACATCTAACATATTATCTAGTTATCTGTTACTGATCGGACCACACTGATAAATCAGTGACAAGATAATAATGTCGTCCACTTTCATCCTTCAATGATAAAGAACTTTAAACTTCGTGAGTCAGAAACCTTCAGCTTTTCAGAGAGAACAGCTGTAATTAAAGGGCCAGCGTCTCTGTTGTGATGACAGTCAGCTGTTATTACTGTCATCACACACTCTGATAATGTCACAGCATTTAGTTAAAGGGTAAAGGTTGACTTCTTAAAAACACGCTGCTGTTTGTAGTATTATACATATATATATACTGTATATATATATATATATATATATATAATATATTGTTGAACGCTTCAAACTAAAATATTGGTTTCATGCTCTGATCAATTCTGAGATTTTAGTCTATTTTTCTTCCGATAAGACGATAAGACGTCTTTTTATGGAAATAAAACATTTATTTTACTACTTTGTCTGTTTACATCCGTAGATTTCTACTAAATTCACCAAAAGTTACCATTACATAATGCCTCATTTGCATATTTAAACATAACATGTCAGAAAACTTGTAATACAATAAATACTCGTCTTAATGTGAGTGATGAAGTGGTGAAGTTTGATGGTGATATCTATGAGGTCATGTTGTGACTCTATTCACCTGTAGAGTCTCTAAATGTCTGTAATGTAACTAAACGTCTCTTTAAAGGACGTTTCCTCTCAATGAGTTTGTTCTCAGACTCTGATGATAAATCTCCACTTCAGCAGCTCTTACATTCACCAAACTTCACACGTTCATTCCTCTCTGTGTGCTGAAGGTTCACACATCACTCACACACTCATTTATACATTTATTAATAAAACATGGAAAACATGGCAGTATTTTCTGATCAATGGTGAAACAAAGAGATATCATAAGTTCCTTCTGTAAAAGCCTTTGACTCTAATATGTCGACAACATAAAACAAGAATTTTAAACCTGGTTTTATCCAATGTTCAGATCTATGTTCTGGAAATGTAAGACAATTAGCACATATTTAATAAGACAATGGCTCATTTGAATACCTAAAATTAATTTTCAGAGAACTTGTAATACAAATAATTATTGTCTTAGTATCAGTAATCGACTGGGGAAGTTTTCATGTTGGTATCTATTCGTTAAAGTTTTTCCTCTTTGTATAACGAGCCAACAGTTCAGTGCAGAGAAACGTCTGGATGTTCTGGTGAGAACTTGTTTTAGACGCTGCTGAACCTCTGTATCAGCACATCTAGCATGTGTGTGTGTGTGTGTATGTGTGTGTGTGTGTCACTGTTAAACAGGAGTCAGCTGTTTGTACCTGCATCACTGTTATGTACCGTTTACACACACAGACCTGTGGTGCCGGTCACATGATCGGTGTTTGGTTGGTTTTCATTGGTCGACGGACAGCTGATGGGCTTCTTGTTACTTATATTTACAGTTTGGTTTGTTGTCTGTTTGTCAGCAGGATTTAAAAAATAAACTACTTGCCAGATTTTAATGAAACTTGGTGGAATGGTCGGCCAAGGAATATGATCCGAATCAAGGGCCACTTTAATTACTGATTATGGTGCTCATTATATATTGTGATATTAAATCTGGTGTGAGAAGCATATTGATGCTGTTGATAGTTCAGGTGAAGCTAATTCTCAATACTTAATATGCATTGTTTATTGTAGTTTAATCCACAAAATGCTTTTTTTGTTGTTGTAGAAAGCAACTAATTACATTTACTCAAGTACTGTACTGAAAATCAAATTATGGTTATTGTACTGAACTTGAGTATTTCCATTTTTTGTGACTTTCTTCTTCTCTACATCTCAGAGGGAAATATTGAACGTTCGACTTTACTTGAGTTGCACCTTCACCAGCTGCAACATTATCGCGATGAACACATTAATGCATCAATAATTATAATACAATAATATAATAAATATTTTCCTGAAACTTCCTGGATTTCTGTTATTCCTTTTACTTGAGTAAAAAATCTGAGTACTTCCTCCAATTTGTAAAGTAACTGGTCTATAAGTAATTATAATTATAAGTGTGAACCAAATGTAGTGGAGAAAACCTATGAAGCAGCATAAAACTCAATTAAAGCCTTTTGTTAAACAACCTCAGTTTGACTCTCTGCTGCTGCTGATTGTTGTTTTCATGCATTCTGGTTTCTTGTGTGAGCGTGAAGATCTGAGACCTGAACTGATGTTTATCTGTCAGTTCAGGTTTCAGACTGCAATGTAGCGGAGCATCAAACATCTTCAACACAACCGTTTTCTTCCTTTACTCTTTCCTTTGCTGTGAAGGGAAGATGATGGAAACCAACAATTGATGAATTATGCGGATGGTTACTTTACGTTGTTACGCTGCGTTGTTACGCTGTTGATATGAAACATTGTTTTGGTTCAGAAACATAACTTCCACATATCCACAACATATCCGTGTTTTGCAGAAACCTACAGTGCCAACATTTCTTTCTGCCAATAGAGTTTCTGTTATCCTCCCACACAAACTAATTATCAGTAAACGGTAACATTAACACGAGGCTCCATGTTGGGTCGAAAATATAAAATAATGAAAGACGGCTAATTGAACTTTTCATCCACAAGAAACTGCTCCAACTCTGGTGTGTGTGTGTGTGTGTGTGTGTGTGTGTGTGTGTGTGTGTGATTGTTTGAAACAGCTGGGATCTCTTGTGGTTTAGACCCACATGGAGAAGAAGAGAGAGGTATTATGAAATCAAATATTTGTCCAATCTTCTGTTTAGAGAAAATTGTGTTCTCTCCTATTGACCTCTGTGTTTGTTTGTCTGATAATGAATGTGTATTTTTTACCAGAACCCATCTGTACACATCTGTACACATCTGTACACACTATCAGTAGGGATGTTAATCTGAGGCTTCACAGCCGGCATGCAAACCAACCCAGTGACCAAACGAAGTCACGATCTGATGAAGCGTCATCATCTGCATAAAAACGAATCTCAAATCATGAATCATCACCAAACCAGGTTTTCTGCAGCGTCACACAGCGTTGCATCATTTGAAGCTGGAAGCACAAACCAGATGCGTAACATATACTGGAAAAGTAGTCAAGATCAATGATGAAGTGGTTTATGTGGGAACATTTAGAAATTACACAATTTTACATAATGCGCTTATTTTACATTTAATAATCCTCTCAGAAAGATGAGATCTTAAAAGCTTTATTCTTGACCAGGTGCCATCCCCTCAGAATGATAATGGAGTTAAATATAACGCGGTACAGATATCCGATAAATAAGCTTCTCTGATAAGCTAGCAGGGAGAACTACTTCACGTTAAATCAGATTATATTTACCAGATTTAACGTGGAGTTTGGTTTGTTTTAAGGCAATAACACTCAAGTTTCTTATCAAAAGCTTCACTATCTTCTTTAAGAGAATTACATGCATGTTCATTGTTGTTTTTCACATCACATTGTGAGACAAAGTTTGATCAAAAAAACATTTAAAAGCGATTCTCATCAACTCATCAACTCAAAAACTTTGAGCTTAAATGATAGAATAGTAATAAATGGCAGCAACTAATGATTTATTTGATGTTGTGCATTAAACCAGATAACATTCATCTCTAAACTACTCAGCACCAGTAAATGACTGAACTCACTTTGACCTTCAGATGGTCTCCGAGTGATGACTTCATGTTAAGACCCTTCTAACTCCCGCTGTGTGCTTCATTAAGCCCTGATCATATTACCAAAGATCCCCATCAGTTGGTTGTTGGCGTGTTGCTGCAGGTTTCAGGTAAAAAGGTGAAATATGAAACAGGAAGTTGACTTTAAAGACTCTTTAAACACACTCGGGTTTATTGGCTGCGTTCAGTTTAAATGCAGAAACAAGTTCATCACAATGTTTCCTTCAGCTCAATGCTGTTTTATTACGGATGTATTGACTATTAGAAGGTAGATTATTAAAGGGGGCATTTAAACCAGTTTGACAGTGAAGTGATTTTCTTGACCAGAAAACGTAGGTGACTCCTAAATATGGACTTAACTAAGAAGATATAGTAGTACGTATGTAAATAATAGTAAATGTATTCATAATAAGACTCTGTCCAAAATGTACAAATCATTCTTTTTGCCTCAATTTGTTCTAAAACTATTCACAAACGAATCGATCTGCAAGTATCTTGATATTAATACAAATATTCAGTTTTGTTTCATTTTAAGTTTATTATCTTTGTGTTTCAGACTTGAGACTTTTGCCATTACTTGAGGATTCAAGCTTTCTGTGTTTTCTCTCCCAGTTAACTGAATGTTTGGTGTTTTCAGATGAGCGTTGGACTAAACAAGACATTTGAATTTGTCCTCAGTCTCTGAGTTCTGGGCCTTTTTTTCACAAGTTTTGGACATTTTGTAGATGAACAGATACGTTGATCAAAGGAGCCAATAATAGGCAGATGAAATCAACCATTAGTTGTGTTGCTAATTGACGGTGTGTTGTCTTCTGCTGCTCAGCTCCTTCTTTTAATGCCTGATTTTAAGAATAAGTGACACAAACACCAAAAGTGTAGATGCATCCTTTTAAAAGTTAGTTGTTTTCTCACAACTCTAAAGACACAAGACGACTTCAAACAACCGATAAGAAAACTTTCAGCATGTCGAATAATATGGTTGTTGATTTGTCCTCCAGACTCTCGTCTCTTGTTGAGTTTTTCTTTGATAAGACGCTGATATATTCAGCAGCAAAGTCAATGATTAGCAGCTCGATGGACGTCTGAGCCGTAAACCTGTTACCGACTTCCTGTCGGAGACGCTTCACTCTGCTGATAATCAATTATCTGACTCGTAAAGAAAACGCCTCCAAACGCGGAGCTTCAGATGGACTTTATACGTGATGTTTACGGAGGGTTTGTGATGTTTGACAAGTCTGAATGAAACCGAAGGATTCAGTAGATCTGAATTTTTGTGCGTCTCTATTGACCTTCCATGTGTTGCTTCACAGTTCAAATGATTTCTTACGAAACGTTACTCCTCATTCATGCAAACAGTCCTTTCAAAATAAACTTCGGGCTTCAAGTGGTTTGGATTAAAATAATTACGGAAGTACAAATAAGTCAACGTTGACGTCTGGTTCCTCTCGGGACACGAACATCGGTCGACGCTTCATAACCTCGATAGAAACAAACTGAGTCTGTTCTGTTTGCTAAAGTTCAAGACTTCC
>NW_027466548.1:575000-595000 GCF_050575085.1 Anarhichas minor | reverse complement strand
TGCCGCCGCCGGAGGACGCCAATGCCGCTACTAACGCCGCCGCCAAGGACGGCGGGCGGCGGAAGGCCAAAGACGTGGAGCTGCTGTACGAGGAGCTGCAGAAAGAGCTGTGGGCCGTCGTCAGGGAGTCTCTGCGCTCCCCGACCGCCGGGCCAAACCTGGGCCTGGTGGTGCAGGTGAGGACAGGATGGTGAAGACAGTAGTAGAATCATTTACATCCATTGGAAAACAATGGAATCTATCGATCCAACATTTTTCGAAGTGTCCACAAGTGTTACTAAAGTTGGAAAAATATAGAAGCTCCACGTGTTTTATATATTAAACTATTAACATGTTCCAGCCTCCCCTCTCCTCCTCTCCTCTGTTTCCGTTTCCGGTTGTGTGTGAGTGGTGGACGTGAGAGTGTCGCGGAGGTTTGATTGTATTTTCACTGCTTTGGGATTTGTTCCTCTGCTCTTCTGTCTCTGCACGTGATCAGGTGAGATACTGAGCAGTGTATTTATCGGTAGAACGTGTGATTAGTGGTGTTTGGTGTTGTTCGGGAGGATGGCGTCCTCCGAGACGCCACGCCCGTCAATCCGGCAGGGAGTCCGGGTAGTTCCACCGGATAGCAGCGTGTCAGTAGAGGAGCTGCTGCTGGCTGTCGGAGAGCAGGTGGGACATGACAAACTCTCCTTTGCATCTCGGATGAATAAAGCTGTGGTTGTGTTCGTGGCGAGCGAAGCTTATGTCCACAACCTGATAGAGAGCGGCGTGTTTATCAGGGACAGCTTCGTGCAGGTCTCTCCGCTCTCAGTGCCCTCTACGCGGATCACCGTGTCCGGTGTTCCACCGTTTATACTGAACGAGCTGTTAGAAAATGAGCTGCGCAGGTTTGGAAAGTTTGCCAGCGGATTTAAAACAGTCAGTTTGGGGTGTAAGGATCCCAAACTGAAGCACGTGCTGTCTCTTAGGCGGCAGGTCTTCATGTTCCTGGAGTCACCTACACAAACACTGGAGGTGTCCTTCAGGGTTAAACACGGGGAGGGTTCATACATGGTGTACGCTAGCTCGGGACAGATCAAATGCTTTGAGTGTGGAGATGTAGGACACAAACGCTTCGCGTGTCCGCACAAGCAGCAGAGAAGCGCGGAGGCGGAGCCTCCGGCCGCGGAGCCTGGTGCCGCGGCGGCTCCCGCCGGTGCGGTCGGCGGAGCTTCTTCGTCTTCTGCTCATAACAATAATGTTGATAAGGAGGATCAGGGCCAGTCTTACAACCAGCAGGCTTCTGTGGTGGCGCAGAACCTCACTACATCTGGAACCGAAGCACCACCACAGTCGGTAGAAGTCTGTGAAGAGGCAGCTACAGGTTCAGCAGGTGGAGATCTCATCATACCCTTAGATGAAGGACAGAGTGTAGGGTCTGTGTCCAACAGCCAGCTGTCTTGTGAGGGAGAGGACATGGAGTATGAGAGTGAATCAGATGTTGCATCTAATTCTGAAACGTGCATTAAAGGCACTGATCTGTATTCACTAGAGGAAATAAACTCGTTTTTGGATGTAACTTACAATAGATCTGCAAAAGTGAGTGATTATTTCCCTGACATTGAGAAGTTCATACGATCTGTTGGGGTGGCGCAGAGAAAGGTGGGTTTGGACCTTCTAGATGGAAAAAAGCGCTTCCGCCTAAAGAAACACATCACAATCTTGAGGAAAGTAAGGAAAAGTGGAAGAGTTCAAAAAACTAAGACAGTTTAACATGATCATGTGTCACACGGGGTTTTCCACTTTCCACTGCTTACTTCTTATCTTGTCTTACCTCCTTCCATCCTCTGACCTTTCTATGCAGAGCTTCAATTTAGGGTCTTTAAACATCAATGGTGGGCGGGACGGGCATAAAAGAGCATTAATACAGGAGGTTGTAAATCAAAAAAGGTTGGACATCCTCTTTTTGCAAGAAACTCACACCATTCCATCAGATGAAGTAGACTGGGGTTTATGGTGGGAGGGCTCATGCACCCTGAGCCACGGCACCAATCTTAGTGCCGGGGTAGCCGTGCTGTTTAGAACAGCAGCTAATGCAACCGTCCTGTCAGTCACTGAGGTGGTGGAGGGTCGTTTGCTGATGGTGAGGGCAGAGATAGAGAGCTCGCTTTACTGCTTCGTGAACATATATGCACCGAATCAGGGGTCAGAAAGAGCACGTTCCTTTACTACGCTGCAAAACGAACTGCAGAGCTGCCATCAGGAGCAACTGATCATCGGAGGGGATTTTAACTGTACTCTAGACTTCACCATAGACCGGAATAGTGAGGAACCACACCCGCAGTCAGCTCAGAGTCTCCACAACGTCATCACACACTTAGATCTGTTGGACACGTGGAGAATAAAACACCCACTAAACAGACAGTACACATGGGTTAGAGTCAGCAACGACAGGATTAGTGCAGCCAGGCTGGACAGAATTTACATCTCTCGCAGTCTCAGTTCCAGACTGAAGAACAGCACAATCAGTCCAGTTGGGTTCTCTGATCACCACCTCGTCAGTTTAGGCTTGATAACCTCACCAGGTGAAAGGGTTAGCTCCTACTGGCATTTTAATAATAAACTTCTACAGGACAGCACTTTTTGTCAGAGCTTTGGGGTTCTTTGGCAGCAGTGGAAAACTGAAAAAGTTCATTTCAGTTCTCTGAAACAGTGGTGGGAGGTCGGAAAAGCACAGATCCGTGTGTTCTGCCAGCAGTACACCTCAAACGCCACCGCTATAATCAAGTCTGCTGTTAAAGACCTTGAAGCCAACATAAAGATCATTGAGGAGGGCTTCCAGAGAGACCCAGATCCCGGTGTGGGCCAACTGCTGAAGGAGAGGAGGTTGGAGTTGAGCTCCTTCCTGCAAGAGAGAGTGAAAGGAGCTCTGGTCAGGTCCCGTTTCCTCACGTTGAAGGACATGGATGCCCCAAGCTCGTTTTTCTTCAACCTGGAGAGATCGGTGGTGCAGAGGAAGCGGATGACCTGTCTGAAGCTCCCAGGAGGCAGGATAACCACTGACCAGAGGGAGATGAGGACCCATGCCGTGGGCTTCTACGCTGCTCTTTTTGGGGAAGAGCAATCCTGTACGGAGAGCAGTAGGGAGCTCCTGGAGGGTCTTCCCCAGCTCAGTCCAGCAGAGAGGGCTATGCTGGACGGAGAGCTGACGCTGGAGGAGCTGACGGTTGCAGTGAACCAGATGGCTTCAGGAAAGACTCCGGGAATCGACGGTCTCTCCTCGGATTTCTTTAAGAAATTCTGGAACATTATCGGTTCTGACTTACACTCTGTTTTGATGGAATGTTTTAAAACAGGATCACTTCCTGTTTCATGCCAGCGGGCAGTACTCTCTCTGCTGCCCAAGAAGGGCGACTTGGCCCTTCTTAAGAACTGGAGACCAGTGGCCCTGCTTTGCACAGACTATAAGGTGCTTTCCAGAGCCTTATCTAACAGACTAAGAGACTACCTGGAAGTGGTTGTAAATAGCGACCAAACGTACTGTATCCCAGATAGAACAGTTATGGACAATATCTTTCTCATCCGTGATGTGCTTGATGTATGTAAATTCCACGATGTAGATGTTGGTATTGTCTCACTAGACCAGGAGAAGGCTTTCGACAGGGTGGGTCACGCATATCTGTTTTCTGCACTCAGGGCTTTTGGGCTTGGTGATGGGTTCTTGGCTTGGGTGGGTTTGCTGTACAGGGGTGCTGAATGTATGGTAAAAATGGGAGCTGGCCTGAGTCGACCGATCCCTGTACAGCGAGGGATAAGGCAGGGTTGTCCTATCTCAGGACAACTATACAGCCTCGCTTTTGAGCCTCTGTTGTGCAGGCTGAGAAGTCGGCTCAGTGGTCTGTCACTGCCTGGGTCCTCCAGTCTTTGTAGTCCCCTCGCTGTGTCTGCATATGCTGATGATGTAAACATCTTCATTAGGGACCAGGGAGATGTTCTATGTCTGCAGGATGTTTTGTCTCTTTATGAGAGGGCTTCATCTGCACGGGTGAACTGGGAAAAATCTGAAGCTTTATTGGTGGGACAGTGGAGACATCAGACGGTGCCTCATCTGCCTGGAGGTCTTCAGTGGGGAAAAGAAGGTCTAAAAGTGCTGGGTGTGTTTTTGGGCTCTGAGGTTTTTGAGAAAAAGAACTGGGAGGGAGTTAAGGAGAAGGTGTGTGCTCGGTTCTCTAGGTGGAGATGGTTACTACCCCAGTTGTCATATAGGGGAAGAGTTCTGGTTGCTAATAACTTGGTTGCCTCGACTCTGTGGCACAGACTCATCGCTCTGACGCCACCTGGAGGCCTCATAGCAGAGATACAGAGGTCTGTCGTGGACTTCTTCCGGTCCGGCCGGCACTGGGTTCGTGCAGCAGCTGCTCTATCTGCATGTGGCAGGGGGGGGGCAGGGTCTCATCGATATCCAGTCCAGGATCGCCTCTTTCAGACTCCGGACTGCACAGAAGCTGCTCTATGGCTGTGGCCCCAGCTGGATGGACACGGCTCGACTGCTGCTGAGGAGAGCTGGGCGGTTGGGATATGATAAGCAGCTCTTTCTCCTACAACCTGAGGAAGTGGACTTGGCCGGGCTGACGCCGTTCTACGGCTCTGTTCTGCAGGCGTGGCAGATTTTTAACATTTCACGTAAAGCTGATGAGACTCCGGGTGTGTGGCTGCTGGAGGAACCTTTGTTCTTCAACAGCTTCATTAGAACCCAAACGCTGCAGTCTGCCAGCCTAAGAACGCGTCTGAGAGAAGCCGGCTGCACTAAACTGGGACATTTGGTGAAGATGTCATTAACAGCAGCATCTATGGTCACCTTCAGACAGAACACTAACATCACGTCTGTCAGGTTGACCAATAGAATAGTGGAGGAGGTCTGTGCCGCCCTGCCACAACGCCTGAGAGCAGTTGCAGGAAACTGTACTCTGTCTGACCAATGGGATGAAGAGAGTGAGTACACCCCCCCCCACTCTGCTCATTGCCCCAGCGGTGGGGGACTGGCAGGGGGGAGGAAACAAGCTGCTGACGTTCACAACCCCTCACCTGGACAAGTTTCAGGCAGCAGAGAAAAAAGCTATCTATGAAATATGTGTAAAGGTTGTGAACCTCCGCTCTCTGGCAGGGTTGACAGAGTCAAGGTGGACCGAGTTCTTTGGCCCAGGTTCTTCCCCGAGAGGCAGCTGGAGGTGCATGTACAAGCTGCCCGTTGAAACGGACAGCAGACCTCCAGTGGAGGGTTGTACATGGAGCTATAGCCACCAACAGATACCGGGCACACCTGGATCCACAAATTGGGGAGGAGTGTTATTTCTGCGGTCAGACTGAGACCCTGGAACACTTGTTTGTTCAGTGTCCTCGGCTCTCAGCACTCTTTGAACGGTTAAAAAGATGGTTTCAGGGTCTTGGACAGGTGTTTTCTTTCATGTTGTTCATCTTCGGTCCAGAATACTGCTCAAAACAGAAGGCTGTCCATACAATGGTAAACTTTTTATCTGGTTCTGCCAAGTTGGCCATCTGGTTGACACGGAAGAATCGGGCTCGGGGTGCCGGTAGTGAAGATCCGGTGAAAGTTATGGAGGGACTGTTGAAAGCCCGACTCAGGGTGGAACACACCTACTACCAGACAGTGGACGATTTACAGGCCTTCAGGGACAGATGGACTACTGGGAGCATTTCATGCTCAGTGGGTGCTGGTGGAGAGCTGGTGGTGAACTTCTGAACATATTGATCATTGAAATTGATTGTTTATTTGTTCTTTGGTGCTTTGTTTTTGGTTATTTGTTTTATTTTATTGATTTTCTGATTATTAAGTGATGATTTAGAGTGTTTCTGGTTTTCACTGCAATAGTGAAATAAAGGGATTTTAAAAACCAAAAAACCTCTCTCCTCTCCTCTCCTCTCCTCTCTGTGTTCACTTCCTGTAGTTCAGTCAGAGTGTCTCCTCCTTGTAGTCACATGACTGCTGGTCTCAGATGAATCAATCATGACGTCATAGTTTCACACTTTAATGTTTTTACACATTCAGGTTAAAACCTTCTGGTGACGAGCGGCCCCCATTTGGGGGCTCTCGGGCTCAGAACCCCTCAAAATCAAATGCGGAAAATAGCATGATTATTAGCCAGTAGCATGTACGTGGCTACTTTTTTTTTTTGGATGAAACAGCAACGTATGGGCAACAACATCATATAAGTCACTTCTGACACACTCCCAACACAACTATAGGCTACTCACATAAGCAGAAAAATATCGTGGCATAAAAGCACCAAATCCGGGCCAGAAATCGGCGTTATGAGTACCTCAAATCAATGTTTGTACCCTCATGCTAACAGCTACCAAGTCATGCAAAGCATGTAATAGCATTAGCACACGTGGCGGAACACGTAACTAACTTCTGTTTTACGATCCGTATAAACACTAAACAGTTGTGAGTGATCAAATGTACCTTCATGCTGAACTCCGCCGAAAAAAATCGTAGGTATGCGCCCAAGTTTTATGAAAAATATGGATAATAACGCCGCAGAATTTCCGTTCCAAAGCTGTAGTCATTGTTGCCAACTGCATACTGTTGACTTCCGACTTGTTTCCAGAATAAGAGCGGTCAAGCAGGCTTGGGCGAGTGGTCAGACTGCCTGCGACCGGAAATTTCCGCCGGGGTACACGCGTCACTTCTGGCAACTTTATTGTATGAAAACTTTTGCCGATCGCCACCAAACTCGACACAGGTCTTCCTGAGATGCTGACGCGTCGAACGAGGGGTTGTTTTTTGAAATCGACCAAGGATAGGCTGCCATGCAGCCACATACACACACATGAAATGAGAAAATCCTACAGATGACAGCCAAAACTGGCTCTGATGATGTTATGAATATGAATATGATTCCTATTATCTGTATTTGGATGTATTGAATCATATGAGTGATAAAGAAAGTGAAATATATAGTTATATAGTGTATAAAAGTACAATGTAAGAGCTGCAACAGCTGGTTCGAAAATGATGACCTCGCCTGACCGCTTTGTACTAAAACCTCTTATTATTCACTTTATTCCACTTTATTCGACTTTAACCTTTTTTTAATAACTACTGATCAGGTATGCTATGACTTGGGAAAGTTTTAGGGAGCTAGCTGCATTATTTCAATAACCTTTTATCAATGAAAGTGCATTGTTTTCCAGGCGAAGCTGAATATTTTCAATTTCAGCTGTGTAATGTCTTATTTTACTATATTAACCAGTAACATATACAAAATATTTACACAATTCAACACATCTCACAAGTGTTACCAGTATTCTAGCATCAACATTATTAAAATAGACCTTGTAGTTAGAGCTGAGGACTCTCTTGCGTATGGGTATGCAATTTTCGCACAGAGGGCTAAAAATAGGGCTAGGGGGCTGTAGTCATCAGAAGGTTAAAGTGAACTCTTTATTAGAGGAGACATTTATAATGACAACATGAAGGTCATGGGGTTCAGACTACGTCCAGATGGTCTACAGCACACGTGTCAAACTCAAGGCCCGCGGGCCCGCCACGTCATTTTATGTGGCCCGCGAATCCACCAGCAAAAAAAATAAATTTTATTTTTTATTTTGGAAAAAAATAGTTAGACTTGAAAATAAAAGTATCCCCATGGTCGAAATTATGAGATAGCATGTTGTCTGTGACATCACAACAGGTGGACAGGAGAGGGAGCCCGTAAAGAGGTTTTCCAACAAGTGATTGAGTTGAAAAAGATCGAAAAATAATCCAAAAATGTCCACGAAGAGAAAAATTGATGCAGAGGGAAGAAAATGTAATTTAAGATGGGAAAGAGAATACATGTCTGTGCTTCAAGGAGAAAAACTGGTCTGTCTTCTGTGTTATGATGCGTGTCGGTGATGAAGGATACAATTCACGTCGGCATTTTGACACCAAACACGGAGCTAAATTTAGCCTCCAAGAAAAACATCAAATTGTCCAAGAATTAAAAGGCAGAGTGCAATCACAGCAGAATATATTTACAGAAGCTACAGCCCAGTGCTGCTAAAGGTATGTGAGCAGGTGAGCTCCGATCAGATACAGACTTTTACAAATGTCAGTTTGTGAAGAAACACCATCGCAGACCGAGTTCATGAACTAGCAGCAATCTAACAACACAGCTAGCTAAGAGACGAGATACATCATCTATCAATGTTTGTAAGAGGCTCAAGGCAGACCTGATCTCAGTGAGGAGCTCTTGGATGTAGCTGCCATGCACGGGACGACGGCAGGGACATTAGTGATGCAGAGAGGTGACAAAAATAGCTTTGAACAAAGTTAATGTAATAACTTGTGTTTGATGATATTTGTCTTTGTTATTTTCTTTAAAAGTTTGATCTTTGATAGAGTAATGTGGGTTTCTTAACCCTAAATTAAAATGATTTATGTTATAATAACAGAAATGTGCTTAAATATCATTTTACATTTCTATAACTACATGTACAATATCTTTACACTTGAATAAACAATAATCAAAAGCAGAGACAGTTATTTAACAATATGTTAGGAGTAGTTACAGTTATACAGTCTTACAGTTACAACCGGCCCTTTGAGGGAAACCATGATGCTGATGTGGCCCAGAGTGAAAATGAGTTTGACACCCCTGGTCTACAGGTTCTGACCTCACCTGTCCGTCCGTCTGTCCAGGTGCTGCAGCAGGAGGAGCAGGCCGATAAGGATTGGGCCCTCGACGAGGCTGCGGCCCCCGGGGGCCCCAGGCCCCGCCGTCTGAAGCAGCGGTGGAGGGAGGCCGTGGAGGAGGCGGCCGACGGCTCTCTGCCTCAGAGGGCCGAGTTCACGGCCGGGGAGCTGGTGGGCTACCTGGACCGGCTCCGGGCCCGCGTGGTGGAGGACCTCGGGGCTGCCAAGAGGAACGTGGTCTCCATCTACCCGGAAGAGTACCAGCCCTTCCAGGTGTATGTGCAGAGCTACCACCAGGCGGTTGCTAGACGACTGGAGGCCATCACCGACAACCAGCTGGAGATCACGGACATCTACTCTCTGCTGGACTGGCTGCACAACATATACAACAGGTAACCAAACAGATCCACCATCTGTTGTGTTTGGGTTTCCTCCTCAAAAGATCAATAAGCGAAGAAACAACAACAGAGAATCAACGTGTTGTTGTTTGCATCAGTTGTGCAACATTAAGGTTCATTAAGTTTGCTTCATGCTTTGATTATATTGCAAACTTACAGAAACATAACAGCGAAGGTTTTTCATTTGTCGTATGAAGGGTCAGCAAAAAAAAAACACCATTCGCAATAAGAGACGAGTCATAGAAAGATAAAAAGATGTTGTATAAGTTGTATAAGTCAAGAGGACATAAATGTCAAAGGCAAAAGAGGATGTGTGACAAAGTTTATTAACAGTATTGCACGAACGAAAAAGGAATTCGATAGATAAATAAAAATAAAAACATAGCTCCAAATACAAAATTTTGATGCGGATTTGTATGAGTGATGAATGTAAACAACCGTAATGTTGTAATCACTTTTTAACGTGAACACGACAAAGTGTATTGAAGAAGACTTGAAACTAGAGATTGAGACCATAAACTCATGTTTACAATGTTTACTGAGGTAATAAATCAAGAGAGAAGTAGAGTCATTTTCTCATAGACTTCTATACAACCAGAGGAGTCGCCCCCTGGTGGACACTAGAGAGAATGCAGATTTAACACATGGACGGAGTTTTTCTCCTAATTTCTTTTTTTTAGAACATAATGGCCATGAAACTATTAGTAAAGTAAAGTTTAAATCGTTTGTTCTCTCGTTGGAAAGATTAACAATAAAACTCTGTTTTTAATGTTAATAAACAACAACAAACTTCTGTATGTCGTCTTGTTGTTAATATTCTCAGTGTCAAAATTACGTCGTGGGTTTGGTCCTATTTTACAACAAAGAAACAGACATTATTTACGACCACAGTGTTTTGTTTATTAGACAATAATTATCAGAAATTGTTATGTAAACATGTTATTAAGTGCTTTAATATCAGCACGTTAGTTATTTGAAGAACCTGAATATATAAGAAAGTATTAATTAATTCATTAGAACTACCCCTAAATTTCTTTAAAAGGTTCCTAAAGTACATGGTGTGTGTGTGTGTGTTGTTTCAGGGACGTTCTGGGGACCGTGTGCATCACGAGTCCCTTCAGCCGTTCCCAGCTGAGTCCTCTGCTTCCTTCAGAGACGGTGGAGAGACTGGAGCTGGACTGTCTCAACTCAGTCAGGGTGAGTCATAAACCTTATTTATACAGTGCTTTAAACAAGACAATGCAGAGGATTTTCGTCATTTGTTGGCGGTCTGAAGGAACTTTTCCTACAGCTTGTGTTTAAAGGTGCGTTTGTTTCGTCCCCCGGCTCTTCTCTATGTGCAGGCTAAAGTCACCACAGAGCTGAGCCAGGTCCTGGACGAGGAGGAGAGACGATGGATGGAGACGCTGCACATCGAGGAGTACCAGATCACTCTGGCCAAGACTGTCATTCAGGTAGCCCCTCCCCCACCCTATGTTACAATGTTTACTGCAGGTGTGTCTGCTGTCTGTTTTAAATAAAGGTTGTTGAATTTTCTGAGTGTTTCCTTCAGCTGCAGTCAAAGTCAACACCGAGCACTTCCTGATCTCACACACACACACACACACAAACATACGCACACACACTACACACACATGTACACACACATACACACACATAAACGAGAAGAAAAAAAACACTGGAATCAAAGCCAACAGTAATAATGAAAAGTGCTTTTATTTAACAATTCATGGTGTGGCTGCAGCAGTAAAGCAGGCGCTGCACCGGACCGTCTTGGTGAAGAGGGAGCTGAGCCAGAAGGCAAAGCTCTCAATATACCGGTTGGTCTATGTTCCTACCCTCACCTATGGTCACGAACTCTGGGTCGTGACCGACAGAACGAGGTCGCGGCTACAAGCGGCCGACATGAGTTTCCTCCGTAGGGTGGCCGGGCTCAGCCTTAGAGATAGGGTAAGGAGCTCGGTCATCAGGAGGGAACTTGGAGTCGATCCGCTACTCCTTCGCGTCGAAAGGAGTCAGCTGAGGTGGTTCGGGCATCTAATTAGGATGCCTCCTGGACGCCTCCCACTGGAGGTTTTCCAGGCACGTCCAACTGGGAAGAGACTGCGGGGAAGACCCAGAACACGCTGGAGGGATTACATCTCCCAGCTGGCCTGGGAATGCCTCGGATCCCCCAGAATGAGCTGGAACATGTTCCGGGGCAGAGGGAAGTCTGGGTCAGCCTGCTTGGCCTGCTGCCACCAACGGGACAGACCCGACCCCGGATAAGCGGAGGAAATGGATGGATGGATGTATATATAAATATATATGTGTCAGTAGTCAGCTCAGTAAATACTGTATGCGTGAAATAAATAAAAAAATCAATAATATTGTATTTAATGCGTAAAAACTTCTGTATTCAGTCTATTCTGGCTATTTTCAGAAGAAATAAAATAAATATACATTAATACATTAAATCATGGTGTTTGTTGTCTCAGAGGCTGCAGGTGGATCTGGAGCGTTCGGCCTCCATCAACAGGAGTTTGGGCTCCAGAGTGGCTCAATGCAGCCTCAACGGCCTGGCCGACTTCCTGTACAGGTGATCCATAAACTTATTTTATTTTGTTTTATTTTAAAGTCCGTAGAGGTCGGGATCATGAACGTTCGGGATCATGCCACTTGTTTTCGTTTTCAGCTTCCAGCGTAAAGTCGAGATGTTTCATGAAGGGATGCAGAGCGGCATGTTCGGAGACAACGAGGACGGATACGTGTCCAAAACCATCGCTCTGGTCAACTGCTGCCCTCCATTCAGGTACAATTACTTTAAATGTTATAAAGTTTATAGTTTATAGTTATAGTTCAGAGCCCTCTTGTTCTTTTATTGTTCCGAAATTAATCAGATTCACTGAGCTCAATCACAGCTGACATTTTGTCCTGTGACACTAATGAGGGCTCTGTCATGCAGTAATTATGGATGTTATCAGTTCCACCTGCGTTTGATGTTAAAAATGTCTATTGAACTCTCAAATCATAATGTTTTTAATTGTTTATAGACTGTGGTCTCCACTTAGTAGTGTAGGTTCATGGTCCCCGTTTAGTAATGTGTATGTGTTCAGGGGGTTCGTGCAGCGCTGTGCTCAGTGTGACCCGTCCGTCAGTGAAGATTCTCTGAGGAGAGCTAACAAAGCTCTGGATCACATCGTCCAGCAAGGAGTCAGAGTCCTGTGTGAACGCCTCTACCTGCACATCAGGGTACACACACACACACACACACACACACACACACACACACACACATACACACACATATACACACACACACACACACACATATACACACACACACACACACACGTACATACACACACACACACACACGTCCATTCACACACACACACACACACACACAGACACACACACACACACACATACATACACGTACATACACACACACAATGAGTCCATATCTTTATGACTCAGGTCAAAGTGTTCAGTTGTCGTCTCGTCTGTTGTTTCTGTGTCAATAAAGCTTTTTGAATTAGTTTAATGTTTAACCTTCATTTATTGTGGACGTGTTTGTAGAAACACTTCAGAACTAATGATGCCGTTTAGATTCTCCTTATTGTTGAGATTAGTTTAGTTTAGTCTGAAGAAAGTTTGTTTCTAAATTATTTAAAATATTCAAAGAAGAAAACAAGAACAATTTAGATTTTAATTTTATTTTCCATATAAATGTTAAAATGTTATAAAAAAAATGAAATATGATAATCTTGTCTGTCTCTCTCTCTACCTCTACCTGTCTCTCTCTCTACCCGTCTCTCTCTCTACCTGTCTCTCTCTCTACCTGTCTCTCTCTCTACCCGTCTCTCTCTCTACCCGTCTCTCTCTCTACCCGTCTCTCTCTCTACCTGTCTCTCTCTCTACCCGTCTCTCTCTCTACCTGTCTCTCTCTCTCTACCTGTCTCTCTCTCTACCCGTCTCTCTCTCTACCTGTCTCTCTCTCTCTACCCGTCTCTCTCTCTACCTGTCTCTCTCTCTCTACCTGTCTCTCTCTCTACCCGTCTCTCTCTCTACCCGTCTCTCTCTCTACCTGTCTCTCTCTCTCTACCTGTCTCTCTCTACCTCTACCTGTCTCTCTCTACCTCTACCTGTCTCTCTCTCTACCTGTCTCTCTCTCTACCCGTCTCTCTCTCTACCTGTCTCTCTCTACCTCTACCCGTCTCTCTCTCTACCTGTCTCTCTCTCTACCTGTCTCTCTCTCTACCTGTCTCTCTCTCTCTACCTGTCTATCTCTCTACCTGTCTCTCTCTCTACTTGTCTCTCTCTCTCTACCTGTCTCTCTCTCTATTGTCTCTCTCTCTCTACCTGTCTCTCTCTCTACCTGTCTCTCTCTCTCTACCTGTCTATCTCTCTACCTGTCTCTCTCTCTACTTGTCTCTCTCTCTCTACCTGTCTCTCTCTCTATTGTCTCTCTCTCTCTACCCGTCTCTCTCTCTCTACCCGTCTCTCTCTCTCTACCCGTCTCTCTCTCTCTACCCGTCTCTCTCTCTCTACCCGTCTCTCTCTCTACCTGTCTCTCTCTCTCTACCTGTCTATCTCTCTACGTGTCTCTCTCTCTACTTGTCTCTCTCTCTCTACCTGTCTCTCTCTCTATTGTCTCTCTCTCTACCTGTCTCTCTCTCTATTGTCTCTCTCTCTACCTGTCTCTCTCTCTCTACCCGTCTCTCTCTCTCTACCCGTCTCTCTCTCTCTACCTGTCTCTCAGCCCTCCTTTGAGCGTCTGGTAAAGAGGAAGTGGTTGAGTAACACGGAGCCGTTTGATCAGATTGAATCTCTCATCAAAGAATATTTCAAGAAGTATCACAGGATGGACAGTCCTCCGTACCAGGTACTGATTCTGTGTACTTATATGCTGTGTACTCATGTACTGTGTACTCATATACTGTGTACTTATGTACTGTGAACTTATATACTTTGTACAGTATGTATTTATGTACAGTAAATACGGCTACATGTTTTAAGAACACGATGTGATCGAGATTGTCAGTTTTATTTAAAAAATCCACGTTTATGTTGCAATATGAAGATTAAACAGGAGCTGAATTTAACTTTTAAACTTTTTATTTTGGTGTTTAGCAACAAACATTCAATAATAAAAGAATTTATGATGAAAAGCAAGTCCTGCAAATCAAAAAGCACAAACAGAAAGTAAATATTATTAAAATATGTGATATATTGTCTTATATAATATAATATATTACATATATTATATTGTATATAAATTAATTTAAAAAATAAAAATTTTAAAGTTATATTGTATTGTAGTTATGGCAGGACGGTGGTATTTAAGAGCAGTGTGGATCAAACACTTTGACACATTTTGAAGAGTCAGCTGCTTTCTATTCATATATATTCATGATAATACCAATAATAATTATAATGATAATAATAGTAATAGTAATAATAATATAATAATAATAAGGACCCACTGAGCTATGAATAATTGTATATATTTCTAATTCTGAACTAATAGATATATCTCACCGTCTGTCTCTCAGCTGCTTTATATTCATATTCATATGTTAAAATAAAAATAATAACCGTCTGTCTCTCAGCTGCTGGTGGCCGAGGTCCACCGGCGGGTGGTGATGGAGTACCTCCGCTCCGTCATGAGAGGAAGAATCATCTGCACCTCCATGAAGATGAGGAAGAGGATGGCCGGGCGGCTCAGAGACGAAGGCAAACAGATCAAAGTCCTCTTCAAAGACCTGGTCAGTTCTGAAATGTAGCGGCTCTCTGTCGTCTCCCAGAGGACGCTTTTGTCTTTCTGTCTTTTTTAAATTGTTTTTGTTTAACCAGGAAGTCTTTTTTGGGGAGAGACCTGGTTTAAGTAACACACCGTTACAAGGAAGCATGTTTAAAACCGGATAGCAACAACAAATACAAAATACACTTTAGGGAACGCAATTGCACTCTAAATCATGACTAAATCATGATGCTGTAGTTTGTTCTGAAGGTTATAAAATAGGAGAAAGAGGATCCTGGCTACCTGATAGAGCCTCATTTACTGGAGCAAATATCATAAAAAGTTGTTGGTGAGTGATCAGAGATTACACAGATATGAAGGGAGTTCACCCAGCGTGGCTTTTTAAAGGGAAACTTACCAACGTCTCCTTAATGGAGGACAAGAAACTAGCTGTTAAAGTACACAGGGATGTGTTCGGGACTATGAGGAGTTCCCTATTGTGATAATAAAAACCAAAACCTAACCTTCAGTTTCTTCACTAGCTTCTCAAAGACAGCCTCTCATCCAGATACCAGATATCCAGGTATTCTTTCATTTGGGTCCCTCCTACAGTGTGATATCCATGATCTGAGATCTGGTAGTGAACTCTGCAGAGGATCATGGTTCTCTTAGGAACCAGGTTAGACCATAATCATGAGGTCTATAGCTGTCTGGACCTCATCAACAGCTTGATGAAGAGAAGAGGCAGCTGAGTAGAGTGTTGTATCATCTGCATACAGGTTTACTTTAGCTGTAAGAACGTCCTTCTCAATGGTATTTATGAGAATGTAAAATAAGACTAATGTTACCTAAATCAAATGAGTCGGACAGATGAACAAACAGAGCTGCTTTGTGTCTGAGGCTTCATATGTTTTCAGACCAAACTGATCCTGGGACCCTCTGAGAGGAACTGTCCACCTCAACATTGAAGTGTCCGTGTTTTTTTCCATTGTTTTTGTATTTTGTTGCCTGTTGGTAACTCGGCTAACAGGTTTTTAAAAATGGTGGTTCCTGGTCTGCTTTGGCTCATGTGTTTGACCAATCATAGCACACCTCCGTCACTCATGGTTTCTCTTATAGTTCCTCTGAAATAGGTGATAAAAAAGTCACGAGAAACCTTTAGAACTACAATCATTCCTTGTTCTTGTACACGGTGAAAATTAGAGTTCTTAGAACTATGAAACAGTTCCTCCGGTCCTTTAACGGCTAATGATGATAGCATTTGTTACCAACATAGCTGCTGTTGTGGTTTTTGTTGTAGTTTTTGTTGTGGTTGTGGTTTGGTTGTGGTTGTGGTTTGGTTGTGGTTGTGGTTTTGGCCGTGGTTATGGTTTTGGTTGTGGTTGTGGTTTGGTTGTGGTTGTGGTCGTGATTTTGGCCGTGGTTATGGTTTTGATTGTGGTTTTGGTTTTGGCCGTGGTTTTGGTTGTGGTTGTGGTTTGGTTGTGGTCGTGGTTGTGGTTTTGGTTGTGGTTGTGGTTTGGTTGTGGTCGTGGTTATGGTTTTGGCCGTGGTTTTGGTTGTGGTTGTGGTTGTGGTCGTGGTTTTGGCCGTAGTTTTGGTTGTGGTTGTGGTTGGGTCGTGGTTTTGGCCGTGGTTTTGGTTGTGGTTTTGGCCGTAGTTTTGGTTATGGTTTTGGCCGTGGTTTTGGTTGTGGTCGTGGTCGTGGTTTTGGTTTTGGTTGTGTCTCTTTTATATGTTCTATATATTTGTGTCTTTCTGTCTCTCAGGAGTCTCCATCCAGCTGGTTGGACGGCGCTCTGTCTCACATCTCAGAGATCATCCAGCTGGAGGACGTCCCCTCAATCCAGATGGAGGTCGGAGTTCTGGTCCGAGAGTTTCCTGACATCAGGTACAAACTTCTTGTTCTTTTCTTTCTTCTTGTTCTTGTTCTTGTTCTTTTTCTTGTTCTTGTTCTTTTCTTTGTTCTTCTTCATGTGTGTGGGAAACAACAGACGAAGCATAAACACATAAACACTTTCCTTCCTCTCTTATCGTTACGTCACTGCTCTGTAATTTCACCTTTAACCCACTGAGCCTCTTTGTGTGTGTGTGTGTGTGTTCTTTTGTTAATGTTCTCTTATAGATCATTTATGGATCATATTTTCCTCCACACTGGGAGCTCCAATAACTTCCTAATGAAAAACATATAAATAAATACATTTTTATATTGTTATACTTCTACTATTAATGTCTAGCGACTTCATCTTCCTTTTTATTGATAAGTTAATCAAAAACTTGCCATCAGTCACATTTCAGAGAATCAACCAGAATAAAAAGTTGAATGAGAGAAATAATCCTTTAGATGTAAAATTAATAAAACATAAAAGAGAAGTTATACTTTCATCTGTTTTCCTCCCTGAAATTCTGACACACAAATCATTTATTTATGAGACACTTTCTGTTTTTAGTTATTTAAAGAACTCCTTTTAGTTTTTATCAAATATTTAAAACGGTTAAAAAAAGAAAAGAAGTTGTTTCAAGATATAAAAACATCATAGGAGATCACTGTCTTTGTGCTGACTCATCATTTAAATGCCACAAACACACGTTTTCTCCTCTCGGTGTTGCAGGAAAAAGCACGTGTCGGCCATTTTGAACATTCGGGGGACGACTCGGCAGGCGGAGCGACAGGAGATCCTGAACATCGTCAAAGACATCGAGAGCTGTGACGCAGGCAGCGTTGGTGGAGGTGGAGTCAGCTCGGCCCGGCTGACCCGGGACCGAGCCCTCTTCTCCGAGGTGCCGGTCACCTCCGAGGTCCACTGCCTGAACGTGGGTCTGAGCCGCATCGCCCTCACCGCCTCGTCGTGCTTCTCCTCGCTGAGACCACGACCACGAAAAACCAGAACGCCCGTCCAGGAAAACCCCGACGACGTGCTCTGAACAGAGTTTATTAATCGTGATTATTAATCTGTGAAAATGTCTCTGAATGCACCAAAGTGTCTTTTCTCTGGAGATGTTTGTCCAAACCGAGACGAATATCAGATCAAACTTTTACACTTTTATCTCTCTGAGAGGACAGAAGACGGGATTATTAGTCACATAATTATAATCATAGACGCATCAAATCAATTCTCTTTATTGAAACACGACTTATTGATTTGAGATATAATGCACTTTTTGTCTACGGGAGCCTTGAGAGGCGAGTAAGAAGATAAAAAAAGTCTTGTGATATAAATTGTTAACGTCTTAAAGGGACAGTGTGTAGGATATAGTGCCATCTAGTGGTGAGTCTGCAGATTGCAACCAACTGAACACCCCTCTGTCCACAGCTTCCTGTTCCAAGACTGAAGCTTTGTTTGTTTGTTTTTACTGAGAGCTTCATGTCGACAGCGTGCGACCTCCAAATATGTCAAAAGAGCCAGAGTTTGGTTTTTGTCCTTTCTGGGCTCCTGTAGAAACATGGTGGACTCTGTGAAGAGGACCGGCTCCCTTTGTAGGTATAAAGGACTCATTTTAAACTGAAGAAAACACAACAATTCTTAGTTTCATGTGATTATCTACTAATAAAAACGTAGTCATGAATATTATATTTAATTTTAATTGATACACGCTGGCCCTTTAAGAACAGGATCCTTTATTTTCAGGTAAAATATATTTTATGTTAGCAAGTTAAATAGAACTCAGCTGGACGTGAACATGAATGCTTTTAGGTTAATTTAGAACGCTTCAGTCTCGTGTGGCCGCAATGAGAATTACAACAACAACAAAACATCACCTGGTTAAAAAAACTATTCATTAAATGATAAAGTTTGTCCTTTTAAAAGCTGTTTTTAAAACTGTTTGAATCACATTTAGAAAATGCATCACCAGAAGGTTTCTCTTTCTCACTGGCCTCTCTGGACTTCCGTACTTTTTTTATTTTTTTAGTGTTCGGAAGAAAAATCATTTCTTTCGATTCAAGCGTCTCGTGTGATTTGGGACAAAGTGTCCTGATGGACTTCTGGACTTTAGAGCTGAAAGACGCCTCGTAGAGGATCAATAAAAGGAAAACCAGCTCTCTGTGCAGAGGTGCATTATGGGACAGAAGACCGGAACAGGAGGACTGAACCTGGACCATCAGGACTGAGAACCAACAGGATCAGGAGACTCTGGATCTCACATTCAGGATTTGTTTCTCTGTGAAGTTTAGAATCACAGAAAAAAAAAGAGTTTTACATTTTTATTGTTGCACAAGATAAAATTAAATAAAGTTTTAATTAAAGGTACTACGATGATCTGAGAGACGGAGTATTTAACGCCGTGATTATACTTCAAGCTCTTTGGTGTTATGAGGTTTATTATATATATATATATATAATATATATATATATATAATATATATATATATATAATATATATATATATATAATATATATATATATATAATATATATATATATATATATGGGATGAATATTACTTCTATTTGGTGGTAAAATAAGAGTTTTACTTCATAATATTCTTGTTGATTTAGAAATAAAAGGCTACAGATTGAGATTAAACGTCATATTTTAATAGTTTATTCTGTGTTTTTATGTTTGAACTCATAAACAACAAATAACACGATATTTAATTAACTGCTGATAATTTTTTCAAAAAGCGTCAACCAGTTCTTCTTTTATTGATTATTGATGATTTTCTAGATTTAGTTTTTATCTGCTGTGTTAGAGCAGCATCACTGGTGCGTTCAGGGACGTAAATTTCACATTTCATTTTCAGTCACATGAAAGTGCAGCAGGTTAAAGTTAGACCCGAACCCATGGTAACACTTCCTGTCAACTCCTTCAAAGTAAAAGGCTGTAGTTACATGCTCTGACCACCGGATGGCAGCGTTCACACTTTTATTTTTCAGCTGTCTCCTGTAAATGTAAATGTGTTTGAAATGAATCAACTTTAATGAGAATAAAACCGATCAGATCACCGACTGCTCTTCTTTTATTTGAGCCAGAAATATATCATTTGTTTTTACAATAATGATTTTATTAAGAGTCTGAATCATTACATTTATTTTAGGTGTATTTCTGTTTAACTTGAGTTTTGTTGTTTCTTTAGAAAAGATGTGATTGTGATATAAATAAACTACGTGCACAGTTTAAAATTACTTTTGAATTCATTCATGACTTTTTCAGGAAAACGATAACAAACCTACTTCCTGTTTAAGTCTTTCACCTCGAAAACAAAGAAATAAAAAT
>NW_027466548.1:550000-570000 GCF_050575085.1 Anarhichas minor | reverse complement strand
GGACCACCAACTACTTCTTCTCTCCGACACTGGTGGCCGACTGGTTCTACCAGTCCATCTCCCTGGTGCTGCTGGAGGTGCAGAAGAAGCCGCAGAGAGGGATGCCGCGGGTGGAGAAGGTGGAGAGGAACGGCACCATCATCTCCGTCATCCTGGGCGTCGGGAGCAGCCGGATGCTCTACGACATCGTCCCCGTTGTGTCCTTCAAAGGCTGGCCGGCGGTCGCCCAGAGCTGGCTGATGGAGAACCACTTCTGGGACGGGAAGATCACGGAGGAGGAGGTGATCAGCGGCTTCTACCTGGTCCCCGCCTCGTCTCACAAGGGCCGCAAGGAGAACGAGTGGCGCCTGTCATTCGCTCGCAGCGAGGTGCAGCTGAAGAAGTGCATCTCGTCCAGCCTGATGCAGGCGTACCAGGCCTGCAAAGCCATCATCATCAAGCTGCTGTCCCGCCCCAAAGCCATCAGCCCCTACCACCTCCGCAGCATCATGCTGTGGGCCTGCGACCGCCTCCCCGCCAACTACCTGGGCCAGGACGACTTCTCGGCCCACTTCCTGCTGGGCCTGATCGACGACCTGCAGCACTGCCTGGTCAACAAGATGTGCCCCAACTACTTCATCCCCCAGTGCAACATGCTGGAGCACCTGTCGGACGAGACAGCCATGCTGCACGCCCGCAAGCTCTCCTCGGTGCGCTCCGACCCCGCGGAGCACCTGCGCACCACCATCGAGCACGCCAAGGCCGCCAACCGGCTGACGGTGGAACTGCAGTGGCGAGGCAGCGCCAGCAACCTGCCGTCGCCGCAGTCCGACTCCGGCGGGGAGAACCAACCGGACGACCGGCTGGCCAAGAAGCTGCAGCAGCTGGTCACGGAGAACCCCGGGAAGTCCATCTCGGTCTTCATCAACCCGGACGACGTCACGCGACCGCACTTCCGCATCGACGACAAGTTCTTCTGAGACTCTCTCCAAGACCTCTTCCTCTTCCTCCTCTTCTTCCTCGGCCTTCCTCCTCCTCACCTGGTGCCACGCCTCCTCTGAAACTTTGTTTTCTAACATGTTTTTTATGTTTCTCTGCCACAGAGTGAAGTGAGGTGATCGTCTAGTTGTAGTCCGCCACAATTTTTTAATTTTTATTTTTCTATTCCCTCGCCCTCGTCCCTCCTCTCTCACTGTGTGCCCTGTGTCTTCTACTTGCTGATTGCCTTTTTAAATAGACCGCTGAATAGCAGCCGTTGTTTTTAAATCTGAAGGACGAGGTGAAAATCCACCTTAAGATGGAAGAAGCTGTTCCAACGTTCCGGTACTTTTAAATATCAGGGATCCTGGAAATGAGACCAAGATCCACAACTCCTGAAGACCCTCCTGTAGATGTTCCTCCAGCCTGCAGTCAGTAATACTGTCGCTGTGTAGCAGGAAGTCTGTCACAGTGAACTCTCACTAGAAACTCATACTTTATATGTTAATGACACTAAACATGCAAAAAATTACTAAATGACACTAAATTCTAAGAACTCTGCTTAATATCTTCTAATATCTAAAGACTTTGATCTTCCACCAAAACTTTTTTTTTAACGATTTACTACTTAACTAGTAATTAAGAATACGTATAATGAGATAAGTAACTATGAGGTAGATTCTCATAAATATGATATATTTAATTAGGTACTATTTCATTAAGAAGCCCATTACTGTCTTAAAATCACTCCTCATAATAATACAGTTATTCATTCCAATAATATGACATCATTACCTCATATACTGTCATAATTGATACAAAGTCATAACTACTAAATCTTTCTCAGATACAAACCCGTTACTATTACGAGACTTTCTGAGAATATTTATCGTAATAAATCAATGTTTTGTGCTAATTTCTCTTAAAGTAAATTATGACTTGTGATTATGAGTTGTCATAATAAAGAATACATGAGGACATGAAAAAGTCAGAACCATGAGATAAAAAAAAAATGGAAACTAGCTAAAGATTTGGATTTTTAGTTTCGTGATTTTAAAAACAAAAACAAACTGTAAAACTCAAATGTCTGCAGCAGCTCGGCGTCGCTCAAGATTTCACTCAAAGCCTCCGAACAGCAACAAGATTGTTGAACAGGACTGTACTGTTTTAAGATTGTATACAAATTCAGGATTTGGGGGATGCCAAATGGCACGGAGGCCTCAGTCCAGGAGTGAAGACGGAGAGTTCTGTCTGAAGGTGGATTTTTGTCCCTCATGAGGAATGTCTTAGTCCCACCGAGGGGACGATGGTACTAACGTCTTAGAAACTAACTGTAAATAGAAGGAAACTGTCTGAACACTGACGAAGATGAAGATGATGATGATGTTTGGACTTTCTTCTCGTCTAATTTTGCACAGAATGTAGAAAAACCCACAAAAAATCACCACATTTCCTCTCAATGGACGACGTATCGTATCAGTACACCGGTGACACCGCCGAGGAATGATGGTTGTACTGCACAGTTTTAAATGTGTATATTAATATTACCAAGTACACAGTGGTACTGCAGTAGTAGCAGTACTTCAACAGAGTCTCTTCAAACTTCACCCAAAAAGGAGTTTGATATCAGAGATGTTGATCCGGGCAACAATCGTCTCAGAAGAGGTGGACGGTTTGGAAAAATCTGATGTTTCTGCCCCCAAAACAAATGTGTGAATTGGTCCTGATGTTGATCCTCGTTCACACAAACGGTCAGCGCGGGCTTCCTCCCACCGTCCAAAGCCGAGCAGCTGAGGTTGATTGATGACTCTGAATTGGTGTCGATGTGAGCGTGATTGGTTGTCAGCTCTTTGATAGTCTGGATACCTGTCCAGGTTGAACCCTGTCAGCTGGGATCCGGCGACCCTGATCCAGATCAGCGGTTAAAGACGACGGATGGACTTAATACTGCCGAAGGAAGCTCACCGCGCAGCTCCGCTAACGATGACGCTGTTAATGTTTATGTCTCTAGAGAGCACTTTCTGTGTAGTGATACGGTCGGCGGGTGTAGTTCAGTAGAAAGAAAATAGTTCCTACATGATGAAGTCTGTGGAGTATTTCGAGAACATCAGGCCACGTTTTCTGGAAACAGACAATGCTGCTGAGTGTTTCAAATGTTCTTTTGAGCTATGAGTAACATCAGACGTCTCTACGGCCGACACCGCCAACAACACGATACAGACTGACTAATAGCACCACAGGTAACAGCAAGAACATGCTCTTTTGATTTTGGGATGAACTATCCCTTTAAACTCTCATCTAATCAGCAGCTTGGTATGTGAATCACGTGTTGCTGAGAGCTCTAGACTGCTGTGTGTGAACGAGGTGATGACATCACTCAGGTGAATCTACTGCATTACGACCATCGTCAGGTGAAGTGTCACATGACGTCACTCCTGTCACTTTGTTTAGTTTTTAATAAGCTTCACTTGTGTCCGTACGACCTCGTGTGTGTTCAATGTGTTTGTTTTTATTATGTTTGATACGACCGGCTCACCTTGTGCCGGTGCAGAGGCATCATGGGAGTTGTAGTTGGAGATGGTTGAGTTGAAGGAAAATCGCTCCAAGTTTTTTTTTTTTTCGTTTTGTTCTTCGTGTTTTCAACAGTTCCAGAAAAATGCCAAAAAAACAAAAACAAACCCCACCTGCAGACATCTGACCGGTAACGTGAACTCCATCTCCTCATCCTCAAGTGCAATTAGTGAAAACACACAACAGGTACTCACACGCACGCACACACACGTAGCATTAAGACCAAACACTCCACCGTCTGTTGGTTTTAATGGAGATACAAACCGACCACACTGAACCCTCCACTAACACACACACCATCAAAGTGCCACACACACACTCTGTAATCAATGTGTTGTTCTTCTGAGCTCCATGACCTCTGACCTTACACTCCTCTCTGTTCAGAACCTTTTAACTGTGAGTATTTTGAATTGCTTTCTGTGTATCTTGCTGCTCTGCTTTGTTCTGATGATGATGGATTTCTTTATGCAATGTTGACTGTGATGGGTTAACCCTTCAGATGGCAGCTCCCCCCGCCCCCCCCCATGTCCACTATAATTCACTGTACAGTAGAGTCATCATAAAGTCTTTTAACTCTGTTCTCACTGATTTATTCTACATCGTCTCTGAAACATACCGACACTTGTTACATTTTTTTCAAACAATCGAGGCCCCAGAATTGAACCCTGGGGAACTCCGATTGTTAGCTGCAATAGGGCACTAAGTCCCTAAAAGCTCAAACATTGCCCTCAGTTTTACAGTTACTGGAGCTTAAAATTCCTAATTTATGACTTTTAAATCAAATTGTCTCCTCAATAGACTCCTTTGGGAGCAGAATAATTCTTTCAACACGTTCGTCAACGCTGGCTAGCGCTACTGAGAAGTTAACGTTAACCAACGGGACTCGTACGCTGTTGGCAGACTATTTCACCGGTAAGAGCAGACAGGAGCTTCGAAGAGGATAGCCAGCTAATTACTTAGCTAGCTTGTCCATCTCCAGAGCTGGCTCGTTAGCTAGTTAGCTTGTCCATCTCCAGAGCTGGCTCGTTAGCTAGTTAGCTTGTCCATCTCCAGAGCTGGCTCATTAGCTAGTTAGCTTGTCCATCTCCAGACCTGGCTCGTTAGCTAGCTAGCTTGTCCATCTCCAGAGCTGGCTCATTAGCCAGTTAGCTTGTCCATCTCCAGAGCTGGCTCGTTAGCTAGTTAGCTTGTCCATCTCCAGAGCTGGCTCGTTAGCTAGTTAGCCTCTGGAGCTCCCGCCTGCTCTCCTCTGGTAGAAGTGGTCTTCTAGTGGTGAGGAATGAGGCAGAGGGACCATAGACGCTGCTGCTGGTAACGTTAGCATGACATCATGGGGGAATTAGCAAGCTAGCCAGCCACTAAATGAGAAATAAGGACCTGATGCTTCATCCACTCTCTCGTCACAGCGTAGGAAGAAACATCGCTAAAGAGTTAACAGATAAGTGACAACTATGTTCGGATTATTTCTTCGAACCAGAACTGGAAGATTCAGATTCATCTGTGAAAAACAAACTGGTTTGAACTGAAACAACTTCTGCTGAGAGAAGAAAGTAAACTCATAAAAGTCATAAAACTCTGATGGAGAATCAGAAGTGTTTGAAACAAAAGATTTAAACTTTGTGACCATCACAGGTTGTGAATAAGATGCAGCTTATTACAGGTTGTAGAGGCCACCAGAGGGCAGCATGGAGCCACAAGAGGAGGAGACCCGAGCAGAGAGATCGTTTCCTCTCCTCACCGTAGTCTCCTCTCTTCCTCTGTGGTGTTCCTCAGCTTTCTCTCCTCTCCTTGTCTCCTCTCCTCTCTTCCTCTGTGGTGTTCCTCAGTTTCCTCTCCTCTCCTTGTCTCCTCTCCTCTCTTCCTCTGTGGTGTTCCTCAGTTTCCTCTCCTCTCCTAGTATCCTCTCCTCTCTTCCTCTGTGGTGTTCCTCAGTTTCCTCTCCTCTCCTAGTATCCTCTCCTCTCTTCCTCTGTGGTGTTCCTCAGTTTCCTCTCCTCTCCTTGTCTCCTCTCCTAGTATCCTCTCCTCTCTTCCTCTGTGGTGTTCCTCAGTTTCCTCTCCTCTCCTAGTATCCTCTCCTCTCTTCCTCTGTGGTGTTCCTCAGCTTTCTCTCCTCTCCTTGTCTCCTCTCCTCTCTTCCTCTGTGGTGTTCCTCACTTTCCTCTCCTCTCCTTGTCTCCTCTCCTTGTCTCCTCTCCTCTCTTCCTCTGTGGTGTTCCTCAGTTTCCTCTCCTCTCCTTGTCTCCTCTCCTAGTATCCTCTCCTCCTCTGTGGTGTTCCTCAGTTTGCTCTCCTCTCCTAGTATCCTCTCCTCCTCTCTTCCTCTGTGGTGTTCCTCAGCTTTCTCTCCTCTCCTGCTCTCCTCGCCTCCTCTGCTTCCTGCTGTGTTTTTACTCGTGCTCACTTCTTCCTTGTCGTCATCAGAACCGTCGCTCCTTGTTTCCTCTCCTTCCTTGTTTCCTGTCCTTCTCTCCTTTCCTTGTATCCCTTCTTAAATACAATACTCAAGTAAAGTGCAAGTACTTCATAACAGTACTTAAGTACGGTACTTGATTAAAAGTATTCAGTTACTTTCCACCCTTGTTGATTATTGATGATTGTCATTGTCATGAGCAACACTTCCTGTGGATGTTTCAGATTAAAAGCCCACCAGGTCAAATGGAGCCACAGGAAGGCTTATAATCTGAAACACCGGTGCTGTAGTGATCCTCTCTCTGTGTGACGTCATGAACCTTTGTCCTCATGAAGTATTAATTTATAATCATGTTCAGCTCACAGACTCTTTTATTTTGTATTATCTTTAAGTTCTCTAACATGCCTTTTATTCTGAAGGTCATTCATTCAGAGTCTAACCAATAAGAAGACCCGCTGTAAACGTTATGTTTAAATATGCAAATGAGCCGGGATTTTATTAAATATGGAATAATTTTCATAAACAAATCAATCTGAACATTGGATTATATATATTGACATATATATGTTATATATATATATGTTATATATGAATTAATTTATATGGTCAGGTATTTGTACTTTTACTGTAACAAAGTATTTGTACAGTGTGATATTTGTACTTTTACTGTAACAAAGTATTTGTACAGTGTGATATTTGTACTTTTACTGTAACAAAGTATTTGTACAGTGTGGTCATAGTACTTTTACAATAAGTATTTTAATGTGAGATATTAAAAGTTCCCAGAGGTTCCCTCCTGACGTCATCATCATCATCACCTTGATGACTTCGGGGGTGACGTCACACGAGCTGCAGCAACACTGCGCGAGCAGAGAGAGAGAGAGAGAGAGAGCGCGAGAGAGAGAGAGAGAGAGAGAGAGAGCGCGCGCGCGCGAGAGAGAGAGAGAGAGAGAGAGAGAGAGAGAGAGAGAGAGAGAGAGCAGCAGCAGCGCGCGGACACGACACAGGTGAACGCACGAGCTTCAACGTCCGCAGGAGGAAAAAAAAAACAGCGAAGACGAAGAAGAAGGAAACCCCGCTGAGGAGCTGAGAGAAATAAAAAGACGCTGGGGTTTGTTTCCGGTGCCTCCTTCCTTCATCCTCCTCTTCCTCTCTCTCTCTTCCCGCCGGTATCGATCTATCAGCGACTGATCTTCTGCCTCCGGCTCGACGCTTTGATCTAAGGAAGGAAAGAAGGAAAGGAAAGGAAGGCGCGTGCATCTGTGACAAGGAAGAGGAGCAGCAGCGGAAGATGATGGAGAGCAAAGAGAAGGCAACGGCAGGTAGGACGAGGGGGGGTAACCTGCGCGTGAGGGCGGATTGATGGATGCGTGGAGGAAGCGATGCATGTTGGGTAGAAGTGTACTGCGGTATCCCATCCGGGATGCAGCTGCACTGGAGCTTCTAGGTGTGGTTATTATGGGACGGGGTGTGTGTGTGTGTGTGTGTGTGTGTGTGTGTGTGTGTGTGTGTGTGTGTGTGTGTGTGTGTGTGTGTGTGTGTGTGTGTGTGTGTGTGTGTGTGTGTGTGTGTGTGTGTGTGTGTGTGTGTGAAGCCTGATGCAGCAAAACACACTGAGACAGAGAGACAGGATGATACAGGCAGACAGGTGAGAGCAGTGAGACTGACAGGAGACGTGACGGGGGACAGACAGGAGGGCAGACAGACAGTAAACAGACTTGTATGAGGAGATAAAGACAGATAACAGGACAGCGAGACAGACAGGTCTGATAGAGGGACAGGAGGGCAGATAGACTGGAGTAGAGAGACAGACAGGAAAGTTACAAATGATCAAAGGATTTAGAGACAAAAAGAGGCGGTGAGACGCGGACAGGAGGGCGGAGAGACAGTAAACAAACAGTCAGACAACTAGGTGGAAAATCTGACATGATATTTGGATGAGGAGATAAAGACAGATAACAGGACAGAGAGACAGACAGGTCTGATGGAGAGACAGGAGGGCAGAGAGACAGATGTAATGTCTGAGAGAGAGACAGGAGGGCAGAGAGACAGATGTAATGTCTGAGAGAGAGACAGGAGGGCAGAGAGACAGATGTAATGTCTGAGAGAGAGACAGGAGGGCAGAGAGACAGGCAGAGAGACAGAGGAGCAGACAGACAGGTTAGAAGACAGAAAAGATGAGCAGACTGCTTCGATGATCAAAGTGTGTTTACGTGTGTTTGGGTGTGTCCTCAACAGAATGATGCATTGTGGGAACTGCAGGTCTTTGTGAATTAGCTCAGTCGTAGTCAGACTGAGACACATTCAGTCCTCACACTCTATATACACTATATACTAATACACTATATACTAATACACTATATTCTATATAGTAATAGTATTAGTCTTATTATCACTAACTACTCATAATATAAACAAACAGCTGATCAATACAATTAGAAACCATAAAGATCAGAAAATAATGACTCAGCAGAAAAACAAGACTTAGTGACAACAACAGAGTGTGTAAGACAGGTAGAGAGACACACAGACAGGTAGAGAGACACACAGACAGAGAGACACACAGACAGAGAGACACACAGACAGAGAGACACACAGACAGGTAGAGAGACACACAGACAGAGAGACACACAGACAGGTAGAGAGACACAGACAGAGAGACACACAGACAGGTAGAGAGACACACAGACAGAGAGACACACAGACAGGTAGAGAGACACAGACAGAGAGACACACAGACAGGTAGAGAGACACACAGACAGAGAGACACACAGACAGGTAGAGAGACACAGACAGAGAGACACACAGACAGGTAGAGAGACACACAGACAGAGAGACACACAGACAGGTAGAGAGACAGACAGACAGACAGAGAGACACACAGACAGGTAGAGAGACAGACAGACAGACAGAGAGACACACAGACAGGTAGAGAGACACACAGACAGATAGAGAGACACACAGACAGGTAGAGAGACACACAGACAGATAGAGAGACACACAGACAGGTCATCTTCAACATGTCAACGTGTCTGTCGGGGTCAGCTGGTGTCTGTGACTGACAGGAGGCGGGGCTTAAAGGGGCGGGGCTTCAGAGACCAGCAGTGTGTTTGTTGTTGTTTCTGCAGGTTCAGTTTGTTTACAGACAGATCAGCTGTTGTATTGATTCACCCAAACAAACCCAAACAATGTGTGTGTGTGTGTGTGTGTGTGTGTGTGTGTGTGTGTGTGTGTGTGTGTGTGTGTGTGTGTGTGTGTGTGTGTGTGTGTGAGATATGTTGGTTACATGAAGAATCATCACTGACGATACCACGGGAAACTTTTTGACTTTTATAAAATCACAGTAAAAACACGCTCTTTAAGTAGTTTTTAAAGACAAATACACTGATTATATAAGTACACAAGCTGAGAAAATACAAAAAATAATACAAAATAAAATCAGAAAAAAATAATATCAGAAAATTAAAAATGTTACTAAAATATATTCAGAAAATTAAGGATTTTACAACAAAAAATTTATATTACACAAATAAAATCATAAATTTCCACTGAGAACTGCAGTGAGTCACAACAAAGATTCAGATTCATGAGTCACTGAAGATCAGACGTGATGTCGTTCACCAGAGTTTAAAACAATAAAAGAATATCCAGTTGTGTCAAGCCACTCTTGAACAACAGACAGCGTCAGAAGCGTCTCGCCTGGGCTAAAGACAAAAAGGACTGGACTGCTGCTGAGTGGTCCAAAGTTATGTTCTCTGATGAAAGTAAATTTTGCATTTCCTTTGGAAATCAGGGTCCCAGAGTCTGGAGGAAGAGAGGAGAGACACACAATCCACGTTGCTTGAGGTCCAGTGTAAAGTTTCCACAGTCAGTGATGGTTTGGGGTGCCATGTCATCTGCTGGTGTTGGTCCACTGTGTTTTCTGAGGTCCAAGGTCAACGCAGCCGTATACCAGGAAGTTTTAGAGCACTTCATGCTTCCTGCTGCTGACCAACTTTATGGAGATGCAGATTTCATTTTCCAACAGGACTTGGCACCTGCACACAGTGCCAAAGCAACCAGTACCTGGTTTAAGGACCATGGTATCCCTGTTCTTAATTGGCCAGCAAACTCGCCTGACCTTAACCCCATAGAAAATCTATGGGGTATTGTGAAGAGGATGATGCGAAATGCCAGACCCAACAATGCAGAAGAGCTGAAGGCCACTATCAGAGCAACCTGGGCTCTCATAACACCTGAGCAGTGCCACAGACTGATCGACTCCATGCCACGCCGCATTGCTGCAGTAATTCAGGCAAAAGGAGCCCCAACTAAGTATTGAGTGCTGTACATGCTCATACTTTTCATGTTCATACTTTTCAGTTGGCCAAGATTTCTAAAAATCCTTTCTTTGTATTGGTCTTCAGTAATATTCTAATTTTCTGAGATACTGAATTTGGGATTTTCCTTAGTTGTCAGTTATAATCATCAAAATTAAAAGACATAAACATTTGAAATATATCAGTCTGTGTGTAATGAATGAATATAATAGACAAGTTTCACTTTTTGAATGGAATTAGTGAAATAAATCAACTTTTTGATGATATTCTAATTATATGACCAGCACCTGTATATAGAGATATATAGAGGAAGGAGCTCAAGATGAAACCTACATTAGTACAATAAGAACTATTGATTGGTATTAGAATATTAATCTCTGAATTATTAATATCACTTTAATACCATTAGAACCGTTAGAGCCATTAATACCATTAGAACCGTTAGAGCCATTAGAACTAGAAAAAAAGACTATTTGCTGGGAGCCAATCACAAGCATTCTTTGATTTAACGTGCCGTGTGATTGGTCCACATACGGCTCTGAACATGGAGATGTCTCATTTAGACTCTTTTTAAGATTCCGGAGGGGCGTTCACTGACTTGTTTTATAATCAGAGAACTAAACGTTAACATCTCTTCAGCTTGTGTTAAGCGGACTTTATTTAAACTAAAACACATTTGAGATGAGGGAACAGGAAGTAGAAAAATGCTGACTCATGTCTGGGTTTTACCTTCCAGTCAAGATGCTGGAAAAATGTGCCCTTTAATAAGTACTTCCTCAAGTCAATCTGCAGGGAAAAAAGAGCAAAGTGTTATAAATAACCTGTTCACACTTTGAGAATAACTACAGACCTGAATCCAGACCTGAACACAAACATGGTCCCAGACCTGGACAGTGTAGTGTCTGTGGTTAGTTCAGGTGTCTGTAATAACAGCAGGACAGTCTAGTGTCTGTGGTTAGTTCAGGTGTCTGTATTAACGGTAGGACAGTCTAGTGTCTGTGGTTAGTTCAGGTGTCTGTATTAACGGTAGGACAGTCTAGTGTCTGTGGTTAGTTCAGGTGTCTGTATTGACAGTAGGACAGTCTAGTGTCTGTAGTTAGTTCAGGTGTCTGTAATAACAGCAGGACAGTCTAGTGTCTGTGGTTTGTTCAGGTGTCTGTATTAACGGTAGGACAGTCTAGTGTCTGTGGTTAGTTCAGGTGTCTGTATTAACGGTCGGACAGTGTAGTGTCTGTGGTTAGTTCAGGTGTCTGTATTGACAGTAGGACAGTCTAGTGTCTGTAGTTAGTTCAGGTGTCTGTATTAACGGTAGGACAGTCTAGTGTCTGTGGTTAGTTCAGGTGTCTGTATTGACAGTAGGACAGTCTAGTGTCTGTAGTTAGTTCAGGTGTCTGTATTAACGGTAGGACAGTCTAGTGTCTGTGGTTAGTTTTAAAGACATCATTACCTGCGCTGCCACACTTGTAGTTCTTTCTCGGGAGCTGTAGTATTTTCTGTGTTGCTCTCACAGTATTCATGTTACAGCAGTTAAGTTGTGTGTCGTCACGTGGAGGCGTGACACACACACACACACACACACACACACACACACAGTGTGTTTACAGGTGTCAGCTGAAGTGACTGACTCATTGATCAGCTGATTGATCAGGTCTCCGGACTCCTTTGATCTCTTTAGTGTCCGTCTGTGTTTGTGTCAACGATGAACCGTTATCGCAGCCTGTTTCGTCGTCTGCTGCGCGGGGAGAGTAAGGCACAGGAGGCAGACGAGGAGGAGGGCAGCACTCTGAGAGAGAGCAGTCAGCAGGGTGAGTGGACAACAACACTGAGAAGTACTTCATGTACTAGAACTACTACAATAAGTACAATACTGTGAAGTACTTCATGTACTCGAAGTACTACAATAAGTACAACACTGAGAAGTACTGAATGTACTAGAACTACCACAGCAATTACAACACTGAGAAGTACTGAATGTACTAGAACTACTACAATAAGTACAACCCTGAGGTGGTAAAATGGTTTCAGTAATCTTTTGTTTTATTCTGTTTGTGTTTTCACTGAAGAACATTCAAATATTATTCAAAAACATGCAAATACACCTGAATGGTTTAACCTTAGTGTTGAGTGATATAAAGTTATACAGACTCTATAAAGGTATATACGGACTATAGAATGTATACAAACTATATAAAGGTATACAAACTATATAAAGTTATATACAGACTCTATAAAGCAGGGGTCGCCAATTGGCGGACCGCGGTCCGGATCCGGACCCAGACGCCGTTGTATCCGGACCCAGGACCTAAAATCGATTTTATTTTGACAGATCGCTTCTATTTTAACCGGCGCAGCTTTTTCAGCCTTTACGGTACTTGTTCAGCGGTGCAGGAAACGCACCAACCAATGCGTTGTAAATCACATCACGTGATGCGGCTCAGCCAATCACATATGAGTATTCTGAGATGTACACACACCGGGGGAGAGACGAGGGAAGAGAAGGAAGAGCAGGAGAATAATACGTGAGTCAGAGAAGTTATTTCACATGACGTTCTCCAAAGAGAGAAAAGTGGTCAGAGAGACCAGAGTCTTTAACCAAGAATGAACAGACTCTTATAGGTTAATTCTTCACACGGACAGTTTATAACCAGTGTGTCTCACATGTTCAGAGACTGTGACGATTATTAAAAGCGGTAAATGAAGCGTCACTACGAGACAAAGCACAACTCCTTTGAACAAACGTACCCACTCACATCTGAATGAAGTCACAGAAAATAAACCTAAGAGCCCAAAATGATCAGAATCATAACACATGAATTCACTGTTTAATGATGTTAACAGAGAGAATAGAGCTGAAACAAGTGGTTTAATAACCACAGATAAAGATCATGCACACACATTTATCTTTTTAGAAGATGAGAAAAATATAATATTGTATCTTTTTTATTGACATCACTTCACACCTGAATGAACTGAATTTAAAGCGGCAGGACAATTCAGTGAAATTCATTTTTCTAAAATGAAGTACTTTATTTTAAGATGCACATTTTCTATAAGCTTTTTGTTATATAAGTGATTCTTTAATGCAGCTCTTATTGTACTTGAAATGAGAAGAACATTTATTTATGTATTTCTATGTATTATTTATAATCCATCCAGTTAAATTTGAAAACTGAGAATAATAATTGTTTAAATATAATTGATGTGTACTTTCTTTATTTGATTTGACAGTTGTTGATGACACAGAGACGTTGTTACTACTACTAGTCTTCTTGAATATATATATATATATATATATATATATATATATATATATTATTGTAATGTTCCGGACCTTTGCCCGAGGACATTTTCTCAATCTGGACCTTTTGGAATTTTAATTGAAGACCCCTGCTATAAAGGTATATACGGACGATAGAAGGCATACAAACTATATAAAGTTATATACAGACTATATAAATGTATACAAACTATATAAAGTTATATACAGACTATATGAAGATATACAGACTATATAAAGGTATATACAGACTATATAAAGGTATATACAAACTATATAAAGTTATATACGGACTATATACAGGTATATACAGACTATATGAAGATATACAGACTATATAAATGCGTACAGACTATATAAAGTTATATACAGACTATATAAAGATATAAACAGACTATATAAAGGTATATACAGACTATATGCAGGTATATACAGACTATATAAAGTTGTATACCGATTATATAAAGTTGTATACAGACTATATAAAGTTGTATACAGACTATATAAAGGGATATACAGACTATATAAATGCGTACAGACTATATAAAGTTATATACAGACTATATAAAGATATAAACAGACTATATAAAGGTATATACAGACTATATGCAGGTATATACAGACTATATAAAGTTGTATACCGATTATATAAAGTTGTATACAAACTATATAAAGTTATATACAGACTATATGCAGGTATATACAGACTATATAAAGTTGTATACCGATTATATAAAGTTGTATACAGACTATATAAAGTTGTATACAGACTATATAAAGGGATATACAGATTATATAAAGTTGTATACAGACTATATAAAAGTATATACAGACTATATAAAGTTGTATACAGACTATATAAAAGTATATACAGACTATAAAGTTGTATACAGACTATATAAAGGGATATACAGACTATATAAAGTTGTATACAGACTATATAAAGGTATATACAGACTATATAAAGTTGTATACAGACTATATAAAGTTGTATACAGACTATATAAAGGTATATACAGACTATATAAAGTTGTATACAGACTATATAAAGGTATATACAGACTATATAAAGTTGTATACAGACTATAAAGTTGTATACAGACTATATAAAGGGATATACAGACTATAAAGTTGTATACAGACTATATAAAGTTGTATACAGACTATAAAGTTGTATACAGACTATAACGTTGTATACAGACTATATAAAGGGATATTCAGACTATAAAGTTGTATACAGACTATATAAATTTGTATACAGACGATATAAAGTTGTATACAGACGTTATAAAGGGATATACAGACTATATAAAGTTGTATACAGACTATATAAAGGTATATACAGACTATATAAAGGTATATACAGACTATATAAAGGTATATACAGACTATATAAAGTTGTATACAGACTATATAAAGGTATATACAGACTATATAAAGGTATATACAGACTATATAAAGTTGTATACAGACTATATAAAGGTATATACAGATTATATAAAGTTGTATACCGATTATATAAAGGATAATACAAGCTACAGTGGTATAGGTAGGTTGATAGAGATAAAGGAGATATATAGATGTATATGTACAGATTAATAAGTAATATAGGTTCATACACACAGTATAAAGGTGTATATACTAAATTGTGTCGTATATAGAGTACACACACACAGTATAAAGGTGTACATACTACATTGTGTCGTACATAGAGCCAGCGTCGGAAATACACGAGGGCAAAGGGCAAAACTGCCCCTAAGAAATATAATTTTGTCCCTGATATCACTAGGAGAGGGGCAAAAAATGCCCCCATAATTTCCTCTAATAATAATGATAATGTAATGAACTTGTCAAAAACATCGTAGCCTATATGACCCGGTCCAGTTGCCATATAATGTTTTTGATTTTCGCCTTGACTGATGTTGCGTGTGCGTGAAGAACCGAACGTTCTAAACAAATGAATTAATGGAGCGCTTCTTCATCAGACCTGTGACTGCGAGACTGCGGTCAACTCAGCAGACACTTACATGTTAGTGCACCTATATGCTGACATTCACGGTAAACTCATTCAAACGGCACAGATCGGGAGCGAGCGAAGAACTTTGAAAGTTAGCGGAAAGATTAACGTGAGACAACATCCGGTTTCTTCAGACGAACATCCGGTTTTCAGAATAAGATGCCAACAAAGTATGAATTATATTCACATTAAGTATAAAACATGCTGCCTGCATCTCTTGAGTTAAAGGTAAAATACACCTACATTGTGCGTAAAGTGTCTTTATTCTTTGATTTGAGGGTTGCTAATGAACAATACCTGACCGACAGTCAATTAAGATGTTTTACTAAGTAAAAACTCTGAACTGAATTTGTACCTTCAAATGGCACGTTTTTTTAAATTTTTAAGGTGCTATAAAAATGTTTTTCACAAAAATTCCGCACAATGACTGATGTATATGTAATCAAGGCATCGTTGACTTAATAATTGTTAATAGTTGTTTAAAACATGTAATAATAACAATAAATAACCACAAATAAATAACAATAAATTGAATATGATTGTCTGATTTATGTTTGTTTTTTGTTCAAAAAATCTAAGAAAACACTTTCAATCTGTAGACTACTGCTAATAGTCTTATTATTGCCATTTGATGACAATTGCTCATATACTGTAAGCCTAAATAAGTATATTTATTATTTTGAACAAAGGTTAAATGTTATTTCACAAGTTTCAAAAAGTGCCCCCAATTTTTTTGAAAATGCCCCTGGATTTCAGTCAGTGGGGGCAAAAATTGCCCCCCCAAAAAATATGTAAATTTCCTACCCTGCATAGAGTACATACACACACACACACACAGTATAAAGGTGTATATACTACATTGTGTCATACATAGAGTACATACACACAGTATAAAGGTGTATATACTACACTGTCGTACATAGAGTACACACACAGTATAAAGGTGTATATACTACATTGTGTCGTACATAGAGTACATACACAGTATAAAGGTGTATACTACATTGTGTCATAGATAGAGTACACACACAGTATAAAGGTGTATATACTACACTGTCGTACATAGAGTACACACACAGTATAAAGGTGTATACTACATTGTGTCATAGATAGAGTACACACACAGTATAAAGGTGTATACTACATTGTGTCGTACATAGAGTACATAGACACAGTATAAAGGTGTATACTACATTGTGTTGTACATAGAGTACATACACAGTATAAAGGTGTATACTACATTGTGTCGTACATAGAGTACATAGACACAGTATAAAGGTGTATATACTACATTGTGTCGTACATAGAGTACATACACACAGTATAAAGGTGTATATACTACATTGTGTCATACATAGAGTACACACACAGTATAAAGGTGTATACTACATTGTGTCGTACATAGAGTACATACACACAGTATAAAGGTGTATATACTACATTGTGTCATACATAGAGTACACACACAGTATAAAGGTGTATACTACATTGTGTCGTACATAGAGTACATACACACAGTATAAAGGTGTATATACTACATTGTGTCGTACATAGAGTACATACACACAGTATAAAGGTGTATATACTACATTGTGTCGTACATAGAGTACATACACACAGTATAAAGGTGTATATACTACATTGTGTCGTACATAGAGTACATACACACAGTATAAAGGTGTATATACTACATTGTGTCGTACATAGAGTACATACACACAGTATAAAGGTGTATATACTACATTGTGTCATACATAGAGTACACACACAGTATAAAGGTGTATACTACATTGTGTCGTACATAGAGTACATACACACAGTATAAAGGTGTATATACTACATTGTGTCGTACATAGAGTACATACACACAGTATAAAGGTGTATATACTACATTGTGTCGTACATAGAGTACACACACACACACTGCTCTCTTGTATCAGATGTTGGTATTAAAGTATAAATATCAGTGTTAACATCTGTGATCAGCTCTCAGTGTCTCACACCTTCATCAGACACTTATCACTTCACAAATATCTTTTTATATATAAACACACAAGTATATAGACTCACACATCTCATGTGGTCGTCTACATAAACGGATGACAACAGAGAACACAGGTTGAGGTTTTACAGCTTCAGACTAACTTTGAACAGATAACAGAGTTCTAGTTTAAATGTTCTCCAGAGAAATCTGTTCAGTCAGAGAAACACAGCGAGAGGCAACATCTTTAGCTTCGTAAGCTAAAAACAACCAGAACACGACTAACATTACCTCCAACACCCCCCCGATCGTGCGTGCGTGTGTGTGTGTGTGTGTGTGAGACCTGCAGTTATATTTACAGTCTGGTGTATTTCTGTCTGACCAGCTGTGTTTCTTCAGCTTTCTCAGCACCTCGTCTCTCTGCACTGCACTGCACTGCTTCACTTTAGAGAAATATTTTTGTCATTTTAAATGTAAAATATTTCCCAGTTTTTATTCATCTGTTTGACATTTCTTCATTATTATTATTTTAAATAATAATTATTATTATTTTTAAATGCAAAGCACTTTGAGCTACATAGTCTGTCTGAAATGTGCTATATAAATAAAGATTATTGTTATTATTATTATATATAAATCATCTTTGTATTCACACAGTTTTATAGGAGAATAACAAGAACCAGTTCCCTTCAACTGTTTATATTAATTTAATAAATACATTTCATTAACGAAACCGTCATCGTATAATAACAATAACAACAATAACATTAACCCAACAACACGGTCACATAAATGACCAACAACAGACCTACAGTAGTAATAATGTGAAGTATGACTTGAACATGAATCAGTTCATTGATTCCTGATGAACTCGATCAGCTGATCGGTCGGAGACGTCTCTCTGTCTCCCTCTGGTGGTCTTTAACAGCTCATACATATATATACACATATACATATATTAGCAGTACATGCAGTAGTATTAGAGGTTGTAGTATTAGTAGTATTAGTAATATCATCATTACCTGTAGTTGTATTTCAAACATTTTAAGCTGCAGCCCTGTAGTAGTATTAGTAGTTCCTGTAGTACTATCAGCAGTACCTGTAGTACTGCTGGACACCAGCAGTACCTGTAATAGTAGTACCATCATCAGTACCTGTAGTGCTATTATGAGTACCTGTAGTCCTGTATTAGTAGTACCTGTAGTACTCTCACCAGTACCTGTAGTAGTAGTAGTAGTAGTAGTAGTAGTAGTAGTAGTAGTAGTTGTACTCTCATCAGTACCTGTAGTAGGAGTAGTACTCGTACTCTCATCAGTACCTGTAGTAGTAGTAGTAGTTGTACTCTCATCAGTACCTGTAGTAGTAGTAGTAGTAGTAGTAGTCATACTCTCATCAGTACCTGTAGTAGTAGTAGTAGTTGTACTCTCATCAGTACCTGTAGTAGTAGTAGTAGTAGTTGTACTCTCATCAGTACCTGTAGTAGTAGTAGTACTCGTACTCTCATCAGTACCTGTAGTAGTAGTTGTAGTAGTAGTACTCATACTCTCATCAGTACCTGTAGTAGTAGTAGTACTCGTACTCTCATCAGTACCTGTAGTAGTAGTAGTAGTTGTAGTAGTAGTACTTGTACTCTCATCAGTACCTGTAGTAGTAGTAGTAGTTGTACTCTCATCAGTACCTGTAGTAGTAGTAGTACTCGTACTCTCAGTACCTGTAGTAGTAGTAGTAGTTGTACTCTCATCAGTACCTGTAGTAGTACTCATACTCTCATCAGTACCTGTAGTAGTAGTAGTAGTAGTTGTACTCTCATCAGTACCTGTAGTAGTAGTAGTAGTAGTAGTAGTACTCTCATCAGTACATGTAGTAGTAGTAGTAGTTGTACTCTCATCAGTACCTGTAGTAGTAGTAGTAGTAGTAGTAGTAGTAGTACTCTCATCAGTACATGTAGTAGTAGTAGTAGTTGTACTCTCATCAGTACCTGTAGTAGTAGTAGTACTCGTACTCTCAGTACCTGTAGTAGTAGTAGTAGTTGTACTCTCATCAGTACCTGTAGTAGTAGTAGTAGTAGTAGTAGTAGTACTCTCATCAGTACCTGTAGTAGTAGTAGTAGTAGTAGTAGTAGTAGTAGTAGTAGTACTCTCATCAGTACATGTAGTAGTAGTAGTAGTTGTACTCTCATCAGTACCTGTAGTAGTAGTAGTAGTAGTAGTACTCTCATCAGTACCTGTAGTAGTAGTAGTAGGAGTAGTACTCGTACTCTCATCAGTACCTGTAGTAGTAGTAGTAGTTGTACTCTCATCAGTACCTGTAGTAGTAGTAGTAGTTGTACTCTCATCAGTACCTGTAGTAGTAGTAGTAGTAGTAGTCGTACTCTCATCAGTACCTGTAGTAGTAGTAGTAGTTGTACTCTCATCAGTACCTGTAGTAGTAGTAGTAGTAGTAGTAGTTGTACTCTCATCAGTACC